>NW_006921785.1:2378352-2389158 GCF_000298275.1 Orycteropus afer afer
AAGTGAATTTGCTCTATAAACCTTCACCCAAATCACAATTTAAAAAAAATAAAGTGAAAAAAAAAAGAAAACAAACATCCTCACAACTAGTCCAACACAGAGCTTCACAATAAATGGAGAAAAGATTGAAATTGTCAAGGATTTCATATTACTTGGTTCTACAATCAACACCAATGGAAGCAGTAGTCAAGACATCAGACAATGTATTGCATAGGGCAAATCTGCTGCAAAAGACCTCTTTCAAGTACTGAAGAGCAAAGATTTCTCCTTGAAAACTAAGGTGCATGTAACCCAAGTGCACCTTACTGTATTGTCAATCACCTTTTATGCATGTGAGAGCTGGACAATGAATAAGGAAGACCGAAGAAGAATCAATGCTTTTGAGTTGTGGTGTTGGAGAAGAATGCTAAGAGTACCATGGTATGCTAAAAGGACTAACAAGTCTGCACTGAAGGAAGTGCATCCAGAATGCTCCTTGGAAATGAGAATGTCCAAACTTGGTCTCACCTTTGGTCATGTTGTCAGAGGAACAATTCCCTGGAGAAGGATATCATACTTGGTAAAATGGAGGATAAATGAAGAAGGGGAAGGCTCTCAACAAGATGGATAGACACAGTGGCTGCAATGATGGGCTCAGGTATAGCAAGGATTGTGAGGCTGGCACAGGACTGGGCAGTTTGTTCTGTTGTGCATAGGGTCACTATGAGTTGGAAACAACTTGACAGTACCTAACAACAACAACAATAATATCCATAATTTATAATGATCCACACAGTTGATTAATTTTGCATAGCCAATAAAACACAGGTAAACATTTTCTGGTATTCTTTGCTCTCAACCAAGATCCCTCAGACATCAGCAATGATATTCCTTGTTCCACATCCTCTTCTAAATCCATCTTGAATTTCTGGTAGTTCCCTGTCAATATATTGTACCATTGTTGATTTATCTTCACCAAAATTTTACTTGCATGTGATGTAAATGATATTGTTTGATAATTTCCACATTCTGTTGAATCACCTTTTAGAATGGGCACAAATATGTATCTCTTCCAGTCAGTTGGTCAGGTAGATAAGTACTAAATTTCTTGGCATAAATCCATCTATTGAAACATCTCAGTGTGTTATCCATTGATTCCTAGAGCCTTGTATTTCACTAGTGCCTTCAGTGCAGCCTGTGCTTCATCCTTCAATACCATTGGTTCTTGATCATATGCTACCTAGTGAAATCGTTAAATGTTGACCAATTCTTTTTGGTACAGTGATTCTGTGTATTCCTTCCATATGCTTTTGATGCTTCCTGAGCTGTTCAATATTTTGCCAATAGAATCCTTTAATATTGCAACTCAAGACTTGAATTTTACATTCAGTTCTTTCAGCTTGAGGAATGCCAACTATGTTCTTCCCTTTTGGTTTTCTCACTCCAGGTCTTCGAACATTTCATTACAGTACTTTGTCTTCTTGAGCTGCCCTTTGAAATCTTCTCTTTGTCTCTTTTATTTTATTATTTCCTTTTGTTTTGGCTACTCTCCATTCAAGAGCAAGTTTCAGAATCTCTTCTGACATCCTTTTTTTATTCCTTTCCAGTTTTTTTAATGACCTTTTGCTTTCTTCATGTGTGATGTCCCCAATGTCATCCCACAATTAGCCTGGTCTTCAGTCACTGATGTTTAGTGCATCAATTTTATTCTTCAAATGCTCTCTAAATTCAGGTAGGATATATTCAAAGTCATATTTTGACTCTCATAGACTTGTTTTAATTTTCTTCAGCTTCAGCATGAACTTACGTGTGAGCAAGTTCCATAGTCAGTCCCTGGCCTTTTCCTGACTGATGATATTGAGCTTCTCCATCACCTCTTTCTCCATTCACATCATTAAGTTTGACTTTACTTTTAGGAGGCAGCTCTTCCCCTGTTGTGTTTTGAGTGCCTTCCAACCTGAGGAGCTATCTTCTGGCACTATACCAAACAATGTTTCACTGCTATTCTTAAGGTTTTCAGTGGACAATTTTTTTCAGAAGTGAACCACCATATCTCTCTTCCAAGTCTGTCTTAGTCTGGAAGCTCTGCTGAAACCTGTCCACCATGGGTGACCCTGATGATATTTGAAATACTGGTAGCATACCTTCTAGCATCACTGAAGCATACAATCTACCATAGTATGAAACTGGGTGTTGGGGAAGAAGGGTGGGCTGAGAGAAAAGAGGTTGCAGAAATGCTCAACTTAAAAACTGACCTAATAGGAAGGCTAATTGGATGGATGAGGATAAGGTAGGTTTGGTTTGTACCTCAGGCCCATTTTCATGAAAAAAGAGAAATAACTCAAGTGCCTATGGACTTTTTGAAGGCAGATACCAACATGAAAAGTTGAATTTAGTTCATTTTGAGTGAAGATAGGAGCAGGGAACCTCCTGGGATATTTTATGCACTCCTATCTTGATGCTGTCCTGATAATTTCTGTTCATGGTGAAGATGTCTCTCCTGATGTCCTGATTTGCATATTGGTACTGAAAAGGAGAGTTATGTCAACACATACATTTTCCCTCTTTGTCTGGCTGCTAGCAAGCCCACAGAGTAAAACTGCATTTAAAATCTGCCATTTTCTATCATCAGAAATTCTCCTACATCTCCCTCCCTTTATACCTCATATTGTGCTCTTGGTTTTGTTTCAAGCAAGTTCAAAATCATTTCAGATGTTATGCCATTCAACCAATTGATCAATGACAATTGATTTAAAAAAAAAAAAAAAAAACAGCAAAAAAAGGTCTTGTAATGGTCTCTAAAAATGGAGAAAAAAGTTCCATATTTTTCTTACTTCCTTGTCCCACTCCAGATAGACAAGCCCATAAAATCAAATAAGCTTATGCTTATAAGTAGATTATCTCCTCTCTTCTTTATATTTGGGAAACTATATTCTTTTTCTTGCTTATTAGATTGTCAATTTCTTTATTGTGTGTGCCAGATTTTAATTTAATTATGTGTGATGCTTATTAAAGCTTGGCACTACATAAATAAGGACAAATGTGAAGTTGCTACACTGATGGGAAATCTTCCCTATGACAATTGTTTCTTGTTGTTGTTGTTGTTATTTGCCATCGAGTCGGCCCCAACTCATAGCAACCCCTCCTTGGGTTTCCGAGGCAGTATCACTACGGAAGTAGGAATGCCCAACCTTCCTTCCGAGGAGTGGCTGGTGGGTTTGAACTGCCAGCCTTCTGGTTAGCAGTCCAGTGCCTTAGGTACTATGCTACCAGAGCTCCTAGGCAGGGTATATTTACATCAATCAACTAGATTTCTTACATGCCCTACATCAATCCGTTAAACCTCTGCATTAATGCTGTTAAACCAATATCTTTTTAATGACTTGGGAAATTTTTTTGTGTTTCAAAGTATTAAGTGTTACATTTGAATTTTTTTATAATGATACTATTTCTAAGGCATTTCACAATATTGCCATAGTCTGGATGTTCTGTTTGTTTTTCATAGCATTCAGGCAGAGGAAAAACTTAGGAACAACAGATCATAATTCTGAAATTTGATGTGCATAAAAATTTGGGAGGTTGCTTGCTAAAAATGCAGAATTCCTTCATTCCCCAATACCCCTAGGTCATTCTTCCTAAGAATTCAAAGGATGGAGCTCAAGAGTCAGTATTTTAAGCTATAAGATTGCTTCTTACCTTGGGAATTGGTCACTATTTCTGGCTGAATACAAAGAAAGTAATGTGCCTAAGAGAGGGCTGGATATGAATGTGGTTAGTAAATTCCTAGGAAAGATTTGTGATGGTTTCTTTTTGGATTCATCAGAAGGAAGTGAGATTTAAATAATGTCTAAGGGAAGCAGAGACTCTAGATCACTATAAGTTAATAAATAGTGTGAAGGTTAAGGTTGCCTGTCAACTTAACTGAGCCATGATTCTCAGTGGTTTGGCAGCTATGATGTAGTCATCTCCCATGATGAAATCTGGTAAAACATAATCATCTCTATGATAAGCTCTGCTATGAGCAGTCAATCAGTTGAAAAGAAGTTTCTTCAGAGATGTGGCATGCTTCCAATATAGATGAACATTCTGGCAATGCTCTCTGGCATTCTGCATCTGACTTATCATCATCTGATCTCTGGTTCTTTGGACTTGGGTCAGCTGCCTGTTATTTGCCTACCAATCTTGGGATTCATTAGCCTCCTCAGCCTGTGAGCCAGCAGCCTGCAATCTGACCAGTCAATCTTGGGTTGGTCAGCCTTTGCAGCTACATAAGTCAGGAGAAGTCTCCAACCTGGTATCTGCCCAATAAACTTGGAACTTGACAGCTTCTTCAACTGCATGTGCCATTTCCTTGATATAAAACTCTCTATACATATGTATACATATCAACTTCAGTGGTTTTGCTCCTTTAGGGAAACCAGCCTAAGACAAATAGCCTAGGCATTTCCTAATCTATGTGCATCTCTGGATACCATTGTTGCTCCTGGAACATTATCCCTTATTCTCTCTCTCTGTTTTTCACTGTACAATGAGTGTCTCTAGGACTATGACTAAAAAGCATTTTTTTGATCCCCAGTTCCTTGAAAAGTACCTGTCATATTAGAGGCATTCAGTTAATAGACCAATGAATGCATTAGTTTATTCACTTATCCACATATTTTTATTGAACTCCTACCATGACTCAGACACTTTTCTAGGCGATGCAGATACAGTGGTGAATAATATGACTAATGGTACAAGGAGAATGCCTATCTCTTAGGCTGTTTGTTCATAGCAAAATGGAGTCATAATATTGTCTTTGTGTCTCTCAGAAGATTTTGAGGATTAAGAAACCAATGTTTACAGAATGACTCAAGACTTTTTTTGAGAAAAGACAACATAGAGAAGACTGTTATATGGTCTTGACAGAAAAGATCTAAGTTTTACTTAATGGCATTGCTCTTTTAGACTTTTCTCTTTACTAAGTTTGCTTAAGAGAAGAACAATTTAGAATCTCTCTAATAAATGCATTGGGATTGTATCAAGTTGATGAAGCATTATGCTAATAATTCACTGATTATAGGATATTTTATGCTTCATTTTCTGCTGATAGTTTACCCCAGGAATACTACACACCTTACCTGATCTCTTGCTCTTCACTGGTCAGACCCAATCCAAATGTATGATGGATATCATAGCAAGAGTTGCTATCTTCCAGTAACCTAGGATACGGTGAGGACAGAAACCATATGTAAGTTGATGGTGCTTAACAAATCAGTATTCTCCCCCCACACATCCTGGTATAGTGGTGAGAAAAAGTTGGACTTACCCAACTTTTTTAAATTGCTTCTCCAAGTTATCCCAAACATATCTGATTTTCTGAACTTGGATGCATCGCAGCTGCAATTACAAACATGATAGAACATATGACATTCACAATGGAAAGTCGATCAATAGAGATAAGGGTTATTTAAAGCAGGATCCCACATGGTCTCACTTTCTTCCATGTTGTTGTTATGTGCTGTTGAGTCGGACCCGACTCATAGCGACCCCTCCTTGTGTTTCCGAGGCAGTATCACTATGGAAGTAGATTACCCCATCTTCCTTCCAAGGAGTGGCTGTTCGGTTTACAGTCAAGTGCTTTAGGCACTACGCTACCAGAGCTCCTTTCTTCCATGGATAGTTATAATTCCCAGTCTAATTGGGTAATACTTAGAATTTTCATCCAATAAACACTTATATTATTCTTCCTTTGCAAAAACATGCCATAACATTGCACTCTTAAAATCACTTACTTTTAATTCTGGCTTCAGTACAGCTTTGTTTATGACAGAGTGGCAGTCAGCCACCAGAGGTTCTCCTGGGTTCTTGTTTATAGGAAACTTTAGTGTGGATAAGCAGAGGCAGATCACCTTCTTCCTCATATACCTTTGAAATTCATCCTGGAAAAGATAACATAGCCCATGAAATTCTCAAATATCACTGAATAAGGCACTTAATCAATCAAGCACCTATCAAATGCTATACTAGTGATTCCTGAAGTTATGGCTTCAGACAAGAGCATCACAATCACCTGGGAACATGCTAGACACACAGACTCTTGAGTACTAACCTGTTGTTGTTGTTATGTGCCATCGAGTAGGACCCAACTCATAGCGGCCCCTCCTTGGGTTTCTGAGGCAGTTTCGCTAGGGAAGTAGACTGTCCAACCTTCCTTCCAAGGAGTGGCTGGTGGGTTTGAACCACCAGCCTTCTAGTTAGCAGTCAAATGCCCTAGGCACTATGCTACCAAAGCTCCTTGGGTCCTACCCTAGACCTACTCAATTAAAAACTTTGATGGGGGGGTGTGTGAAAAGAAGTTTGTGTTTTAACAAATCCTCCAGGTGATTCTGATTTGCACTAATGTTTGAGAACCACGGTGCTAGACAATAAAGGAAAAGGTATATTTTACAATAAAGTTATACATCCAGAAAATGATTTCTGGATATTTTAAAATAGCATCTAAAACAAAACGAAAAAAAATAGTTGCTGTCAAGTTGATTCTGACTCATGTGACCTCAAGTGTGTCAGAGTAGAACTGTGCTCCATAGGGTTTTTGATGACTATTTTTCAGAAGGAGATCACAGGCCTTTCTTGCAAGTGTCTCTGGGTAGAATCCAACTTTTTTGTAACAACCTAGCACATTAACCATTTGCACCACCTAAAGACATCTAGCTGCAAAATGTCTAATTTCTCCAAAATACATATTTTTGAAAAATTGAATGATGATCCTTGTGTTAGGCATGTAAGAGTTAATGCTGACAGCCAGGCTCATGGAACAGCTAAGAGCACAACCAAATAACCTGGCCCTATAGAAATGTCCCCAGGCTAACATGGAGGAATTTTCCTATATCTTTCAAACAACATGTATATAGCAACACTCCTCCTGAAATTTATTTACCTTTATTTTGGTCTGTAGAAACTCTTTAAAGAGAGGAAGATCTAACTTCTGAAATGTGGGCCAATCACTAGTTGTGGCACAGATACAACATAGAAGACATGTTGATGGCATTTGAAATTGATAACAGAGGGGCACCCACCGTAGTCCTCAGCAAAACTGTGTCTGCTTCCTGCAAGGGGCATGAGATGCAGGTGGCCCACACCCTCCACTGGGGCCTCCAATAGAACACCAGCAAAAGGACCCCGCAGGTTAGCACTGATGCTATAAAGGAGAGGGCACTCCGTAGGGTCTGGCTTTGATATCCAAACACCTCCTGGAGAGAAAATGAAAGGCCATTCTAGTTTTCTTCATTTCACATAAGCATATGATTTTGATCCAACAAACAGAGACTTTTGATTCAGGAATATCAGTTGGGAGAGAAATCTGGTTTCAGCTGGTTGAATCAGGTCAACTACTTGCAGCTGTCAGTTGATACAATAAAAATGAAAGATTCATTTTACTATCTACCTGGCATGTGGAAATAAAACATTAGACAGAAGGAGCAAGAGATGGGCAAACTCACTTATTTCTATATATTCACAAGAATCACCTCAAGTTTTTTATGAAGTACCTCATGTTTTGGACCAGATTTATTCTCTTTAGGTATCAGATTTAAAAAAAAAAAAAAATCATATGAATTTACTGGAGAAAATGATGAGAATATGACAAATATGGCCTACACACATCTATATAGCCTATTCAGAATCAGCTTTGTTTTATAATAACATGATTTAGGATTATTGAATATATGAATTAATGTGATATTTTCTAAAACAATAGCGTGATATAAATTAAGGGATTGTTCATGGACAAGAAAGACTTTCAAAAGACAGCTTATGGATATATAACCTGAGAGTAACATGCTGAAACATTTGTGTTTTTAGTAGTAGGTTAGTTAATATTGATAATAATTTTAATAAAGACTTCAGATGTGCTTTTAGGAAAAATCAAAAAGCCAAAGAAATAGATTTGTATTTTTAAAGCCAATTTCTAATTTCTACACTTTACTGAGCTTTGGTAGCTCAGTGGTTAAGGCATTTGACTATCAATGCAAAGTTTGATGATTTGAACCTACCAGTTGCTCTGCAGGAGAAAGATGAGATGTTCTGCTTCCATAAAGCTTACAGCCTTGGGAAGCGGATGGGAGTCACTATGAGTTGGAATCAACTTTGTTTTTTCTTTTTTTTTTTTTTTTTTTTTTTTTTTTTTCTTCATTTAAATTTTTTTTTTTTTTTTTTTTTTTTTTTTTTTTTTGGTTATCCTTTACAATGACATGTCACAGCATTGCTTTTTAATTTCAAAAGGCAGATTTGTAAATGTGTTTTGAAGACACCAACATACATTGATTATAAATGGAAATTTAAAGTGGTATTATTTTAGGTTCTGCAAGTTGTGCTGCTGTTTTTATCTATGACTTCAAACTCCCAATGCCCAGATCACAAAGAAATTATAAAAATATAGAAATAGGAATTTCTTTGTTGCTGTTATTGTTATGTGCCATCGAGTCAGACCCAACTCATAGAGACCCCTCCTTGGGTTTCCAAGGCAGTATCACTACAGAAGTAGATTGTCCAACCTTCCTTCCAAGGAGTGGTTGGTGAGTTTGAACTGCCAGCCTTCTGGTTAGCAGTCAAGTAGCACTATCAATAATGGAATCTCCTGCATTTTATGCCAGTTATAGCAAATGTTACAGCAAATCTCCTGGCTTAATTCTTAGGACAGTTTTATCTGAGACAATATGCTCTTTATTAGGAAAAAGCATAATAATGATTAACTAATATGGTCACTTTTATTAATTTTTTTTTTCTAATAAAGAGCATATTGTCTCAGATCCAGATTATAATAACAGTTGTTGAAAGTGATCATTAAATGTACTGGAAAGGGCACACACAGTCTTATGACACAGAGACGTTAAGTTTGACTCACTGTTACCTAGGTGACCTTAGGTAAATTATTTCACCTCTAGGGAGTCCATGGTGGTGTAGTGCCTAAGGCATTTGACTGCTAACCAGAAGGCTGGCAGTTCAAACGCACCAGCCACTTCTTGGAAGGAAGGTTGGACAACCTACTTCCGTAGTCCGAAACCCAAGGAGGGATCGCAATGGAAACAACTCAATGACAGTAAGGTTTGCTGTTGTTGTTGTTGTTGTTGTTGTTTTGTTTGTTTGAGGGAGTCCCAGGTTATTCCTCTACAAAACAAAATTAGAAACATGTGCCTTACCAGGGAGCTGTGCTCAAATGAGATAATGTCTGCTTAAGTGCTTTGTAAAGTAATTACAATTAGAAGAGCTCCTTTCTATTGTTCCTCAACACCATCACCCACCTGGGGAAAATGTTCATTAAAGTTAGTGATACAGCCACTCTATTTTGAGGTTATTTTAGATAAGGTTAAAATGTAACTTAGAAACCTGTGTTTATTCTGCTTTTAACTATATTTTCAGTTGGGTGTTCTCTCTTTCTTCCTATATTCCATCTGTTTCTATAAACCTATTTTGATTTTTATTTGAGAATTATAGTTTTATTAGACCAAATAAAATATACATTCCAGTTTATATATTTATCATAAACATGTATTCTTTTACCAAGAGTTATTTACAGAGGCTATAATCAAAGCCCAAGTGTATACAGAACAGAAACAGAATCATCGTTGAAGATCTCTTACTAAATGATAAAATAAGCAGACAAAATATCAGTAAAAATATAGAAATGTTAAACAACCGTATTAACTAAATTTATCTAATTGACAGATACAGAAAATTACAGCCAACAAGGGCAAGATTCAACTTTCTATAAGTATACATGAAACGTTTGCACCATATTCTGGGCTATAGAGTAGGAAGACATCATAGTTAAAGGAGAAATTAACAATGGAATAGTAACTTAAAAATCCCCAAATATGGAAATTAAGCAGCTATTTCTAAACACCTGTGATCTAAATAAGAAATCACAATGTTGTTGTTAGGTGCCGTCGAGTCGTTTCTGACTCATAACGACCCCATGCACAGCAGAAAGAAACACCGCCAGATCCCGCACCAGCTCCATAATCCATGCAATACTTGAGCCCATCATCGCAGCCACCATGTCAATCCATCTCACTGAGGGCCTTCCCCTCTTTCCTTGACCCTCCACCGTACCAAGCATGACATCCATCTCCAGGGAATGGTCCCTTCTGAAAACATAACCAAAGTAGGTGAGATGAAGTCTGATCAATGCTCACTTTTAAGGAGCATTCCAGCTGCACTTCCTCCAGGACAGATTTGTTAGTTCTACTAGCAGTCCATGGTACTTTCAGTATTCTTTGCCAGCACCATAACTCAAAAGCATCAATTCTTCTTCGGTCTTCCTTATTCATTGCCCAGCTCTCACATGCATATGAAGTGAATGAAAATCTCATGGCTTGTGTCAGGTGCACCTTAGTCCTCAAGGAGGACTTTTGCTTCTCAGCACTTAAAAGAAGTCCTTTGCAGCTGACTTCCCCAGTGCTATACAATGTCTGATGTCCTGACTGCTCCTTCCATTGGCATCAGTTGTAGAACCAAGCAATGTGAATTGTTTGATAGCCTCAAACGTTTCTCCATTTATTGTGATACTGCTTATGGGTCCAGTTGTGAGGATTTTTTGTTTTCTTTATATTGAGATGTAATCCATACTGTAGATTGTATTCTTCAAACTTCATCAGAAAGTGCCTCAAGTCATCCTCACTTACAGCAAGCAAAGTTGTGTCATCAGCATATTGCAGATTATTAATGATTCTTTCTCCAATCTTCATGCCATGTTTTCATTCATATAGTCCAGCTTCTTGGATTATTTGCTCAGCATATATATTGAATAAGTATGGGAAAAGGATACAACCCTGATGCACTCCCTTC
>NW_006921785.1:2389896-2392377 GCF_000298275.1 Orycteropus afer afer
ATAGTGATTGGCTTTGTCTGCTCAAGCTGCTCTTTGAAATCTTCTGTTCAGCTCTTTTATCTTGTCATTTCTTCCATTTGCTTTAGCTACTCTGCACTCAAGGGCAAGTTTCAGAGTCTCTTCTGTCACCCATTTTGGTCTTCTCTCTTTTTTCGTCTTTTTAGTGACCTCTTGCTTTCTTCATGGCTGATGCTTTTGATGTCATCCCACAATTCTTCTGGTTTTCGGTCAATGGTGTTCAATGCATCAAATCTATTCTTTAAATGATCTCTAAATTCAGGAGGGATTTATTCAAGATCATATTTTGGTTCTTGTAGACTTGTTTTAATTGTCTTTAACTTCAAGTTGAACTTGCATACAAGCAATTGATGGTCTGTTCCACAACAGACCTGGTTTTGGCTGAAGATATTGAGCTTCTCCATCGCCTCTTGCCACAGATGTAGTCAATCTGTCCTGTGTGTTCCATTTGGCAAAGTCCATGTGTAGAGGTGTCATTTGTGTTGTTGAAAAAAGATATGTGCAATGAATAAGTCATTGGTCCTGCAAAATTATATCATGTGATTTCCAGCAATATTTCTGTCACTAAGGCCAAATTGTCCAGCTACCAGTGATTCTTAGAAATCACAATGGACAATAGGATATATTTTTATATTCATGGAAATGAAAATTTGATCAAATTTTGCAAGATATAGCTAAGGCAG
Source organism: Orycteropus afer afer (assembly GCF_000298275.1). Taxonomy (NCBI): domain Eukaryota; kingdom Metazoa; phylum Chordata; class Mammalia; order Tubulidentata; family Orycteropodidae; genus Orycteropus; species Orycteropus afer. Next base: position 2,390,598 of record NW_006921785.1, read on the forward strand.
TGCTTAGAGATAAATGTATAGTTTTACATGCATACGTTACAAAATGAAAAAAAAATTGAAATTATTAAAGTGAACTTCCAACTCCAGATATAGATAAAACAACAAATGAAACAAAAAGAAAGTACAAAGAAGTAAATAACAAAGATAAAAGCAGAAATGAATAAAATGGAAAGTTGGTATACAACACAGAAAATCAACAAAGCCCAAACTGACAAACTTGAAAGGTTGGTAAAATTGATAAACTTGTTAATGAACCTGGATATCTTATAGTTATTTAAAAAATTATACTTCCACAGTGATACCACCTCAGAAACGCAAGGAGGGGTGGTTTTATATAAACCCACCAGCCACTCCTGTGAAGGAAGTTTGGGCAATCTACTTCCACAAAAATTTCCACCTCAAAAACCCAATGGGGGTTGCTATGAGTCAGAATAGACTAGATGGTAGCAGGTTTGTTTTTCTTTTTTCTTTTTTATTAACCACTACTGATCATTATAAAATGGGCAAAAGACTTAACAGATATTTTTTAAAAAAAGGAATTCCAAGTGGTCTATAGCATTTAAAAAGATACTGAGCAAAATAAGTCATCAAGAAAATGCAAAATAAAAATGGCAATGATATGTCATAGTCTAGAATAGCTAAGAAAATCCTAAAAAGGAACAAAGTTGGAGGACTTACATGACCAGATTTGAGGATTTACTCTGAAGTTACATAATGAAACAACAACACAATGGCACAGCCACGAAATAACTAAAATTAAAAACATGGAATATATCAAGGGTTGGATGTGGAGCAATCAGAGCTCTCGCAGTGTTGGTGGAAGCTGTAAACTGGTACCCAATTCACTGCCATTGGGTCACTTCTAACTCATGGCAACCATATAGGATAGACCAGAAGGCTGGCGGTTCAAACCCACCAGCCACTCCTCGGAAGGAAGATGGGGCAATCTACTTCCATAGTGATACTGCCTCGGAAACCAAAGAAGGGGTCGCTATGAGTCAGGTCCGACTCGACGGCACATAACAACAACAACAACAGAATTGCTCCATAGGATTTCCAAGGCTGTAAATCTTTATGAAGGCAGACTACTTTATCTTTCTCTCACAGTGTGGCTGGTGGGTTTGAACCTCCAACCTTTGGGTTAGCAGACAAGTGCTTTAGCCACTGCATCACCAGAGCTCCTTGTAAATTAGATAAAAAAACAAAACAAAACTCACCGTGGTAGAGTTGGATCCGACTCAGAGTAATCCTTCCTTGGGTTTCCGAGGCAATATCACTAAGGAAGTGGATTGCCCAATGGTATTGCTAAAAACAGTACTACTCTATGACCTAGTAGCCCCACCTGTAGATTTTTACACATGAGAAATTAATGTATATATCCAGCAAAAGATTTGTATAAGAACATTCAAAGCAGCTTTACTCTTAAGAGTCCAAAACTGTAAACACTCTAAAAGTCCATCAATAGGAGACAGACAACATACAATGTTGTATTTTCATACAGTGAAATACTAAATGGCAATGAGGAAGAATAAACTTCTGTTACACACAACATGGAGAAACTTCACCAACTTTATATTGAGTAAAAGAAACACCACAAAACCATACACAATTCTATTTATGTGAAGTTCAAAACTGGGAAAACTTGAAAGCAGAGAGACTCAGATTCATGTACACTAATGTTCATTGTGGGAGCTGTGGTAGCATAGTGGCTAAGACACTTGCCTGCTAACCAGACGGCTGGCGGTTCAAACCCACCAGCCACTCCTCGGAAGGAAGGTTG
>NW_006921785.1:2392702-2410296 GCF_000298275.1 Orycteropus afer afer
CATGACATCCTTCTCCAGAGAATGGTCCCTTCTGACAACATGACCAAAGTAGGTGAGACGATGTCTGGCCATTCTCACTTCCAAGGAGCATTCTAGCTGCACTTTCTCCAGGACAGATTTGTTAGCTCTTTTAGCAGTCCATGGTACTTTCAGCATTCTTCGCCAACACCACAACTCAAAAACATCGACTTTTCTTTGGTCTTCCTTATTCATTGTCCAGCTCTCACATGCATATGAAGTGATTGAAAATACCATGGCTTATGTCAGGCTCACTCTAGTCCTCAAGGAGACATCTTCACTCTTCAACACTTGAAAGAGGTCTTTTGCAGCCAATTTGCCCAGTGCTATATGCAGCATTATTTACAATAGTGAAAAGGTAGAAACAACTCAAATGTCCATGGATAAGCAAAATGTGGCATATACGTACAACAGAATATTATTCATGCATAAAAAGAAATGAAGTCCTGACACATGCTTTAATGTGAATGAATCTTAAAAACATTATGCTGAATGAAATAAGTCAGACATAGTAGAACAAAGATTGTATGATCCTACTTACATGAAATAACTTACATGAAATACATATTGTCATCATTGTTAGTTGTCATTGAGTTGATTCCAACTCACAGTTACCCAATCCGTGCAGAGTAAAACTGCTCCATAGAGTTTTCAAGCCTTGGACCTTCTGGAAGCAGATTGCCAAGCTTATCTTCTGGGGCACTTTTGGATGGTTTCAACCACCAACATTTCAGCTAGTAATCAAGTGATTAACACTTTGTGCCACCCAGGAATTCCATGAAGTACATAAAATAAGCAAATGTGTCAAGACCAAAGTTTACTAGTGGTTTCCAGGGGCTGGGAAAGGACGGAATAGGAGTTATTTCTAAAGGGGTACTGAGCTTCAATTTGGGGTGATGTTAAACTTTTGGAAACAGATAATGGTGACGAGAGTATAACATGATGATGCTATCAAGTTGTACACTTAAACATGCTTAAAATGGCAGACTTTTGTACATATATGTCAACACAATGTTGTTGTTGTTGTAATGTGCCAGGGAGTCAGACCTGACTCACAGCGGCCCCTCCTACAACACAATAATAATTTTAAAAATTAAAAAGTCATTGAAGGCTCTTACTGAACCCGCTGCAGGTCCCAGCTGATTAGGTGGTGGGAGGAGTGGTAGTGGCCATGAAGTCAAATTAAAACAAAACCCAAAGACCAAACCTAATTGATGATAGAAGTCATTGAACTGCACATTTAATAATAGTATGTTTTGTTGACTTCACCGTATTTTTATATCTCAAAAAAGTAATAAAGAAAAAGTGGGGGAATTTGTTTATTGGACACTCTGTTCCAAGCAGGTAGTCAGTACTTTAAATCTTCAGTGGGGATTGAGAAAGGGAAAATGACTGCAAAATCAAAGAAGTGAACAAAAGAAGAAAAGAGCCTCAGAGAAGAGATCTCAACAGAAAAATGGGAGGTTGGGCAACCTGGGGCAGGGTGCAGCTGCCCTGTGGCGTAGGTGATTGTAAGAGCTGAAGTCCAGCTGGGTAGGGGTAAACGTAATGAGTCCTGGCAGCACCAATGGTTAAGCACTCAGCTGCTAAGTGAAGTTTAGCAATTCGGACCCATCCAGTGGCTCCACAGCAGACGTGGCAATCTGCTCCTGTAAAACTTACAGTCACGAGAATCCTGTGGAGGAGCTCTACTTTGTCACGTGGGTTGCGAGGAGTGAACATCAGCTCAATGGCTCCCAACAATAACAAAAATAAACACTGCATCCGTAGAATGAAGTCCGTGGGTGGTGCCAATGGTTAATCTGCTCAATTGCTTACTGAAAGGATGGCAGCTTAGCACCACCACTGAAGGTCTTGGACGAAAGACTTGGTGATCTACTTTCCAAAAATCAGTCATTGAAAACCCTAGGGAGCACAGCACTGTGCTGACCTATACCAGGTTGTGTGAAACTCGAAGGCAACTGGTAATAAAGAGGTAGGTGAAGAGGTTTCTGTGAAAGACACTGCTTATGGCAAGGGACAACGTATTATCAAAATGTCAACAATTTTTGTTTCCTAGTCTGTTAAAGATAAATAAAGAAGCTTGTAAATGTCAGAGTAACTTTCTGGAATGCATAGCTCCTTGAGCAAAGATGAATAGGAGCAATGTTTTTGCTTCCTTGATAAATTGTCCTCATAAACCTTGGTAAAATTCTTTTCTACATCATTTATCTATTCTCCCAGAGGTATGGGGCTGGGTATGAGATTTGAGATTTTGGCTAAAATAATCACTGCTTTACTTGATATACTTGTAATCAAATACTTTGAATCAGCTTGCCGGCATTTACGTGATTACAGTTTATCACAGAATATGCTTCCATTTTGACCAATTATACTCAAGTATAATTTGATTTTTCTTAATGATCATTCTTCTGATGCAATGAAAAGCTATCAGACTTCTTCTAAATATTTATACAGCCCTGGTAAAATCCATTAAGAAATTCAGGGTAGAGGGGGGAGTCAGGAGCTATATTAGTACCATAATAGGAAGATAAGCAGAGTCCCAGGTTGTGTAACAGTAAAGATATTGCGAATAGGAGTGAGAGATTCCAAATGAATCCTTTGTTCATTACCCCTTGTAGTGAAGTGAATTTTCTGCCTATTACTATGTGACCTCAGAATTCAATTTCATTAAATCTTAGTTTCTGTATTTGTAATTAGGGGGATATTAATTGCACACAATTAGAAGAGTACTTCTTAAAATTTCATGAGAGGTGTTAGTTGTTGAGTACAAAGCAAGCCTTTGATCAATGTTAGCAGGTTTAGTTAAAGAAAGAGAGAGGACTCTTTCAACATTTTGTGTTACAACACAAAATGGTAAGGTTAGACTGGAAACAGACTTCTTCACGTGGTGAGGGACCTAGATATGACGCTACCTGTTAGTTGAGTTGAATAGTGCAGAGTTTGGTGTGCATTTTCACCTAGACTTTATGTGTATTCTCTCTAAGCAATGAGATCTTTCATTTTTTGTTTTCCCACTAGAATTCAACATACCAGAGACCAGGAGAGGTTCCAAAGTCTTAATGTTCTTTTTCTAAACCTAGAATGTAGAGGAAGCAGCCTGGATTAGCAGATGAGCACTCCTTTTGACAGAGGTAAGAATTAGAGCCAGGGTATCTGGGTCTGACATCAGAGCCTTTGTTCTTTACCCTCTCCCACTCCACTACCTCCAATAGCTCTGAGTTCTGTTCCTTTCTCCATCACTTACTAGCTATGTGATCTGCACAAGTTATTTAAAGGCACTAGACTTTAGATTCTTGAAGTAAAAAATGTAGGATATCTACCTTGTCTGTCTCAGAGACTAGTTGTAAAAAGCAATGGAAGTCATCAGTTGAAAGCTAGGGATTTGGAGGGAGAAAACCAATTTTAAATCATATCTCTACCACTTAAGTACATGACTTTGAGCAACCCACTTTACTTCTTCCGAAGCCTCAATTTCCTCTTCCATAATTGAGAATAATAAGAGTAAGTCTCTCTTAGGGTCATTGTAAGAAGCGGATGAGATAATGGATGTAAAGCATTTAGCACAGTTGAAACATTTTGAGTATTCAATAAGTGTTAAGTATCACTATTATCTTGAGTAATACACAAGTAAAAAATTTCAGTAGATTAAAAGTGTCTAGTCTCACTAGTCTTACTGTAAAAAGAATTTGACCACAGGCAATATTCAAAACTAAATCCTATTTTCCAATACGGTAAGTTGTATTTCTAAAAGAGATTGATCTAACAGCTTAAATGGTAATTTTGCTTTACCCAAAGAGCATTAGTTGTCAAAACTGAAGTCAAAAAGAAGCAAAAAATAAAACCATTTACCTTTGTAACATGTGATCCCAGAAAGAAGGACTTTTAAATAAACAACAAACTGATTCAAAGATTAGCTAGATGTAGTTACTATACATACATGTGTGCACACATGCATGTGTGCATGCACACACACATACACCAGTACAATCATTCTTCACCTTACAGAAGAAAAACAAAACAATATAATAGAGTATCCTGGCAAAACTTATATACTGTTGTATACATTACTTAACTGAGCCTTGATTTCCTCACTTGTCAAATTAATATCTGAGTGCTTCCTTCATAGGAATTAAATGAGAACATATTTGAAATCCTAGTGCTCCACTGAGTGGATCCAAACCACCAACATTCCATTAGTAGTTGAGCACAAACTGTGTTACCCAAGGACTTTGACACATAGGAGGCACTCATATTATTTTCCTTTCCTCCTTTTTTTTATCTGTAGATCTTACAGTTGTCAACAGAAATGGAGGCTGAGATTGGCCAAATTCCTTAGGAAAGGAGAATTATAGCCTTCCGCTTCATATAAATGTAGTTATTTCCCAAAATTCTGTTTTGGAGGAATCTTTTTAGTCTTGTGAATCTATCCCCTAAGGTCTCCTCCTATCTTTGTTGCTGAATTTTCATTTCATCTAGAACATTAGCATTTATACAGAACTGATCTTGTGAACAAGGTCCTTTTTAGTTTTGTAAATTCTCCTTTTCTTGTGTGTACCATCCATGCATTTATCCATGTAAAATATTTGTGGAGTACCTACTTCATAAAGGCACAGTAGTATGTCATTCAAATCCTTTCAATGATTATTTTGGGTTACAGTTCATATGCTTTCCCCTATTCAAATCGGATTCTTACACAGCACAAAGTTACAAATGCATGTATTTAACCAAGACAGAATGTACATAACTCTCAGGACTACCATTACCTTCTGATAATGCAGATGCCAGTTTTTTGCTGTGAAATGTCAGGGTTTTTCCATGTGTGAGAATGTTTCAGAAGTGGTAGAGCAAGTCCCCTCTTTTTGTATAGGATGTAAACTTTTAGCCCATTGAATCATAACCAAGACGATAATCTCTCTGCGGGCTTTTATGAGACTATAAATCATCATAATTTAACTTTAAAAAAAAAATCACACCATCAACTTTTTATTCATTACTAACAATCTACTCTTTGTTGTTGTCTGGACATGCTTAATTGTGTTCCTTTATGTGTCTGGTGGGAGGACATCCTTAAACCTCTGCTCTCTTATCTTTAACTTTGCAGTGCTTCAAGGTTCTTTAACAATGGGATAATATTGTACCAAGTTAACCTATCATGTTAGTATGACCATGTTCCTCAACTCTCTGTTACTGGTTTGGTTTGGCCACATGTAGTAATTTATATCATTTATCATTAATTATGGGAGCTCTGGTGATGCAGTGCGTAAGGCATTTGACTGCTAACCAGAAGGCTAGTGGTTCAAACCCACCAGCCACTCCTTGGAAGGTTGGGCAATCTACTTCCATAGTGATGTTGTTGTTGTTGTTATGTGCCGTCGAGTTGGACCCAACTCATAGTGACCCCTCCTTGGGTTTTCGAGGCAGTATCACTACAGAAGTAGATTGCCCCATCTTCCTTCCGAGGAGTTGCTGGTGTGGGTGATACTGACTCGGAAACCCAAGGAGGGGTCGCTATGAGCCGGATCTGACTTGAAGGCAGTGAGTTTGGTTTGGTTATCATTAATTATCGAGCATTATTTATTAATGTTTCTCCTATTGTGCCCTACAGGAATGACATTCATGCCCTAGAATATCCTTTGAGTCTGAATAAGATGAGTTGAATCACATTAACTTTTGCCTACATTGACAGTAAGAACTAACCATTATTGAGCTCTTACATAAGTTTCATTTAATCCTCACAACAACTTTATGAGATAGGCATTATTATGTCAGTTTGTAGATCAAAGAAGCTGAGTCCTTAAGAGGTTCAAAGTGACTATTGAAATTGGTCAAGCTATTAGATTTTCCTCTTGTGCTTTCACAAGAAAAGTGAGTCAAAACAGTGAGTCAAAACTTGAGCAGTGGGAATCAAAACACAACACCAAAGAGATAAACCTATCATCACTCTCAGATTTAGGTATTTCATATTGTCAACTAGTACAACTATAACACAACTGTGTGCATGTAGAACTAAAAGCCAGACTGAGGACCTTTGTTTGGTGAGGCTAACAGCAAGAAAGCATGGTAAGCGTGGATCAAAAGGTAATGAGATTCATGATCTGTTTAACAGCGATAATTTCTGGAACCCAAATCCTAGCCCCAGATTAAGAGCATTGCATGTCCTGTTAAAGGGCATTGGTAGATTAGCAGTGTACCTCAGAGATTGTGTAGTTCAAATTCCCTTTTCAGGAAGAAATAGCTACATATCATCCTTCACAGGTGAGCATCTATTGTCTGCTTAACACAAGCTTCTCATTACCTTACAGAGCTGCGCATTATTTTGTTGAACAAATGTGATGGTGCATTAGTTTTCTATTGCTGCATAATAAATTACCACAAACTTAGCAGTTCAAAGTAATATAAATTTATTATATCACAGATTCCATGGGTCAGGAGTCTGGTTAGCTGTGTCCTCTGCTCAGGGCCTCACAGGGCTAGAATTAAGTTGTAGACTGGGCTGTGTTCCTTTATGGAGCTTAGGGACCTCTTTCAAGCTCACATGGTTGTTGGCAGAATCCATTCCTTAGGATAGGGACAACTCTCCCTTTATTGTTTGTCAGCTGGAAGCAACTCTCAGTTCCTAGAGGTCGCTCACAGTCCCTTGCCATATTGCACCGTCTGACTTCAAAGATGCAATAGAGAACTTACCTTGCATTAATTTGCTCTTATCCGTGCATCTCTCTGATTTCAGGAGGGGCTCGGTCCCTTTTAAAGTCTCTTCTAATTAGATCAGGTCCACCTGTATCATTAAAGGGGCACCACTTGTATCTCAGGAGCTCTGGTGGTGTAGTGCCTAAGGTATTTGACTGCTAACCCGAAGACTGGTGGTTCAAACCCACTAGCCACTCCTTGGAAGCAAGATTAGACAATCTACCCTTTGATTTAAGGAGGGGTTCCATCCCTTTTAAAATCTCTTCTAATTGGAACAGGTCCACCTCAACAATCTCCCTTTAGATTGACTCAACTGAATAAATACATGTTGATAGCATATATAAAACTCCTTTTGCTATATAAAATAAAATAACATAACAAAGTTATATCTTATTAAACAGACAGGTTCTTCTCACACTAAACCAGAGGGGACCATACAAGAGAAAAGGTCATGGGAGGGGAGTCATCTTAGAAGTCTGTCATCACAGATGGTTAAGGAGTAATTCCATAAGGAAAAAAATCAGATTGGAATTTGCCAAAATCTAGTTTATTCTTCCAACTATCGGAAGACAACTATCATGATTCATCTTTGGGGAGTTGTCCTCACTTTCTTTTAAACAGTTCTTATTTGTGACATCTAGATATACCTCTAAATGCAGCATAATTCTTGAAATTTCTCTGAACATACAGGACTGAGAATTATATATAACTTTTCAGAGATTTCCTAAACAGTATAGAATATAACAGAGCTATTATTTCTTCTATTCTGTAAAACAAGCCTTCTATTAAGAAATGTAGGAGCTCTGGTAGCACAGTGCCTAAGGCATTTGACTGCTAACCAGAAGGCTGGCAGTTCAAACCCACCAGCCACTCCTCGGAAGGAAGGTTGAGCAATCTACTTCCATAGTGATACTGCCTCGGAAACCCAAGGAGGGGTCACTATTAGTCGGGGCCAACTTGACGGCACATAACAACAACAACATTAAGAAACGTCAGGGTTAAATTTTTATAGTTGCATCACATGACAACTAAAATTCAATCATAATCATAAAGCACTTCAATTACTTTTACATGCATAACTACCATGCCCAAGTCATTGATCCTCTCACCTTTTATTTTGATAATCTATCCATACTGAATCCTGTTATATTGCATCTTGCCAATTTCTGTCCCACAATCCAGCCTAGAGAATATTTCGAACCTTGAGTCTGCCATCTGTGCTTTTAACTCTCTCTGATAGACAGGTATCAGTTGAAGCTTAGATGAGCTAGACTTCATTCAAGTTATTAATATAAATGTTGACTGAAGATGGGAGAAAGCCAATAAGATCAGAATTTTTCAATTTTATTTCTTTGGAAAAAAAGTTCTTTTGGTTCTTTAATGAAGGAGGAGGAATATATGACATTGTTTATAATAATCTAGATTATTCTATAACTAGGGCCCAAAGTTCCTAAGTTTTCTTACCTACTCTTTACACACTATATGTCTTGTGATGGTAGATCTCAAACAATAATCATTCCCCAAGTTTTAATCAAATAAAGGGGAAATATTTGTAAAATCAGTGTCACTTAATATATTTACCCCTGAATTTTTCAAAGTGCATATCATAACTCCGGACTCCTCACACATAACTGAACTTCTATATGTTCATAGCACTTTCCCACATTTCACATGTGACCCTTACAAATCTTGCGAGCCAGAAAGTGTAAGTGGTATCTTTCCCAGGCAATCAGCAAGGTCCAGAGAGGTGAAATGACTTGTCTACAACCACTTGGTCAGCAGCAGAGTCTTGATTAATGTCCATATTTGCTGTCTCAGGCTCCTTTGCAACTTACAGGAAAAAAGTTACCATGAAGTGAAGTGCTTTCTTATCAATTCTGAGTACTCTGTTCCAAACAGCCATCTTACCTTCTGGGACTCTTCACCTCAGTAATTCTGACATTGGGTATCTCTGCAGATGGGAAGCCCCAATGAAGTTGTACTCTGCAGCTGATATCATTAAAGGGGCACCACTTGGGGCTCAGGAGCTCTGGTGGTGTAGTACCTAAGGCATTTGATTGCTAACCAGAAGGCTGGTGGTTCAAACCTACCAGCCACTTCTTGGAAGCAAGATTAGACAATCTACTTCTATAGTGAGGATATTGCCTCGGAAACCCAAGGAGGGGTCATTAGGAGTTGGATCTGACTCAACTGCAGTGAGTTTGGTTTTGGTTTACTTGTGGCTCAGGGCAGAACAAGACCTGCTCCAGAAAACAAATGTGAACAGAAGGGACTTTGAAGCTGGAGCACGGGCTGATAAGTATGTCTCCGTACATGCCTAGCTGAGAGGAGATAAAATGATGTTTTTCTCCCAAAAGGGTAAAAATGGTAAAACAATACTGTATTCATTTCCTACGGCTTCCATATCAAATAACCACCAAGGTGGTAGCTTAAAATAACAGAAAGTTAATTCTCTCACAGTTCTGGAGGCCAGAAGTTTGGAATAAAGGTATGGGCAGGGGCCACACTCGTTCTGGACACCCTTGGGAAGACTCTTTCCTTGTCTCTTCCAATTTCTCATGGCTGTTGCCCACATCACTCCAGTCTCTGCCTCTGTAGTCACATTGCCTCTTCCCCTGTGTTTCTCCTCTTCTTATAAGGACACTTTTCATTGGATTTAAGACCACCAGATAATAATCCAGGTTGCTCTTATCTCAGAAACCTCAGCTTAATTACATCTAAAAAGGCCCTTTTTCTAATAAAGGTACATTCGCAGGTTCCAGATGGACATATCTTTTGGGGACCACCATTTAAACTTATCTTTCTTTGAGAATATCCCAAACTTCTCTGTGGTGGTTGAATAGAACACTAGTCTTGAGAGAATCTGCACACACATGCACAGGAAGGATCCCATGGATACATAAATGTAGGAAATCTAGCACACTAAAATGTCCATCTTAGAGATTCACAAAGAACTGAAATACATAAAGGCTCTGAGAAGCTCTGTCATTACCTGCTTATCTCTGTTTCACCTGGCGTTTCTTAACCTTAATTGATAAGGGAGAAAATTAGACTTTTTTTTTTTTTTTCCCCAATGTGATTTAGGTGAAAGTTTACAGAGCAAATTCATTTTCCATTCAACAGTTCATACACATTTTGTTTCATGATATTGATTGCAATCCCCACAATGTAACAGCTCTCTTCCCACTTCCTCCTCTGGTTATTTTTTGCCTGTGTCCTTCTTTCCTATGCATTTCTGCCCTCTGAGTTTTCTCACTGCATAAATGCTGCCCTTCTGATCTCCCATGATTGTTTCTTCTAAGGAGCATACTACCTGGTATAGTTGGTCACCCTGTAGGTCTATTGTTTGGTTGCGAGTTAGGCCATGGGAGTGAATTCAATTCCAGGCCCCAAGAGTGACTAGGGGTCATCATCTCGGAAGTTTCACCTGTCTCTACCAGACCAAAAAGCCTGGTATTTTTATGATTTTGAGTTTTGTTCCACATTTTTCTCTTACTTTATCCAAGATCTCCAATTTTCATCCTTTTCCAAGTGGTTGGCAGTGGTAGCTGAGCATCATCTAGTTCTTCTGGTCTCAGGGTCTTGTAGGCTGAAGTTCCCATGGTACACTACTCCCTTGGACTAATTGTTTCCATGCACCTTTGATTTTCTTCACTTTTCTTTGCTCCAGAAGAGAAGAGATCAATTGTTGCATCTTAGACGGCCACATGCAAACTTTTAAGAGCCTAGTCACTACCTACTGAAATAGGATGTAGAATAAAGTTTTTGTGTCATGTGTTATGCTAATTGAGCCTGATGTCCTCCATCACCATGGTCCTGAGCCCACAGGATCAGTGACTCATTGTCTCAAGGTGTTTGGCTGTGGCTAAGAAGTTATCCTAACTTTACCCCCATTAGTTCTATTATATATATGGACATTCTTGTAGCACATACAAGTATGTATGCAGAAATATCATCTGTCAAACTTACATGGGTATATTCCCTTTGACTAGCTATACCTGATCATTTAGCCTATCTATCTATGTGTCCATCTGTAGATTAATGTTTGTTATTATCTATAATGTGTGTCTTAAAAAAGTAGTTACCTTTGTTATCTATACCTCTTGTGCACCTTTCCACGTCTTCCTTTTCCTTAGTGTTATTGTGCTGGGCACTCACTTTTGATATAGTGTTTTTCCCTTCACCCAAATCAATACCAATCTCTTACCTACCTAGCAATTTTCCCTCCCCTCCCCTGTCATCCTTGGTAACCAACAAAGAAAGTTTCTTTCCATGTGTAAATCTTTGACTCTTTACAATAGTAGACTTATACAATATTTGTCCTTCTGTGATTGACTAATTACACTCAGCATAATATCTTACAAGTTCATCCATATTATGAGGTGCTTTTCAGATTCTTCATTATTCTTTATGCTGCATGTTATTCCGTTGTGTGTATGCACCATTGTTTGGTTACCCATTCGTTCTTTGATGGGCACTTAGGTTGTTTACATCTCTTTGCTATTGTGAACAGTGTTGTGATGAACATGAGTGTGCAAAATCTATTCGTGTCCTGGCTTTCACTTCTTTAGGATATATACCTAGTAGTGGGATTTCTGGATCCAATGGTATTTATATTTCCAACTTTTTAAGGAAGAGTGGTTTTCCACAGTGGTTGTACTATTTTACAACCCCAGCGGGAATGTATGAGAGTTCCAATCTCACCACACCCTTGCTAGCATTTGTTATTTTCTGTCTCACTGGGGTGAGATAATATCTCATTGTTATTTTGATTTTCATCTCTCTAATAGTTATTGATCATGAGCATTTCTTCATGTTCTTCAGGCCACCTGAACACTTTCTTTGGTGAAGTGTCTGTTCATGTGTTCATGTCCTCTGTCCATTTTTTAATTGGATTGTTTGTCTTTTTGATGTTGAGGTACTGGAGTTTTCTATAAATTTTAGAGATAAGTTCCTTGTCAGGTATGTCATGGCTGAATATTTTTTCCTAATATGTAGGTTCTCTTTTCACTGTTTTGGAGAAGTCTTTTAATGCACTTAAAATTTAATTTTTAGAAGACCTCAGTCATCTAGTTTATCTTCTGTTTGTGCAATTTGGGTTATGTTTGATGTTCTATTTATGCCATAAATTAAGGTCACTAAGTTTGTCCCTATTTTTTCTTTGATGAACTTTATAGTTTTAGGTTTTAGATTTATGTATGTTCTATCTTGAGTTAGTTTTTGTGTATGGGTTGAGGTACAGATCTTGTTTCATTTTTCTGGTAATGGAAATCCAGTTTTTCCAGTGCCATTTGTTAAAGAGACTATCTCTTCCCCATTGAATGAGATTCAGCCCTTTGTCAAAGATCCATTGTCTATAGATGGATGGATATATTCCTGGATTCTTCTATTCCACTGGTTTGTGTGTCTGTCATTGTACCACTGCCAGGCTGTATTGACTACCATGGCTATATAGTAAGTTTTGAAATTGGGGATTGTGAGACCTCCTACTTTATTATTCTTCTTCGGTAGTGCTTTGCTTACCCAAAGTCTTTTTACTTTCCATATAAAATTAGTGATGATTGGTTTTTCCATGCCCTTAAGGAATGCTGATGGAAAAAAAAATGCTGATGGAATCTGGACTGGGATTGCATTGACGGCTTTAGGTAATATTCACATTTTCACCATATTCAGTCTTCCTATCCATGAGTATGGTATGTTCTTTCATTTATGTAGATTTCTTATTGTTTCTTGTAGGTTTCTTTGTATAGGTCTTCTGTGTCCTTGGTAAGATTTATTCCCAAGTATTTTATCCAATTGGTAGCTGTTGTAAATGATATTGCTTTCCTTATTTCCTTTTCAAAGATCTGTGTGTGGATGTAGAGGAATCCAAATGATTTTTGTATGTTGATATTGTATCCTGCCACTATGTTGAATCTTTCAATCTGTTAGTAAATTTTCTTGCTGAATTTCTGGGAGTTTCTATGTATAGGATCACATTATCTGCACATAGGGATAGTTTTACTTCTGCCTTACCAATTTAGATGCCTTTTAAAATGAGACATTTTATCATACAATAACAATAATGTGGTTCTACTGAGGTATTTTTTTTTTTTTTTGAAAAGCTGTATCATCTCATTTAATCCTCAAAATAATTCTGAATGATAGCTATTCCTATACCCATTTTACAAGTAATTAAAAGAAATTAAATACCTTGCCTAACAGAACCATAAATCAAGCTCAGGTCTGTCTGAGGCCAAATTTCATTCCTTTAGGCACTGAATTATAAAGCCTAAAGGCTCCAGGTTCATGTAGGATCTGGTGTGGTAAAGAATCCTTTGGATTTTATGGTGAAATGATGTGTCCTGAAAGAATTTAAAGAGAATACAAGAAAAACTGACTCTCATAGAAGGGCTTAGTGAAACAGCAGAGTGGGGCAAATTATCAGGAAAAAGACAGGAGAAGGAAATGGAGATTGTTAGAGCTAGGAATTGTTAGATGTTGGGAGAGTGGGGAAGGCCTATACCAGAAAAAATAAAAACAGCTGTGTCAAGTCAATTCTTACTCATGGTGACTCCATATTCATTAGAGTAGAACTGTGCTCCATAGAGTTTTCAATGGCTGATTTTCGGAAACAGATTGACAGGCTTTTCTTCCAAGGAACTTCCAGGTGGATTCAAACCTCCAACCAAGAAGCCAAGCATATTAACCATTTGTAGCACCCAAACAGTGTGGTGAATTGGGCTGTTGTGAGGATGAAATGATATACTGTTTGCCAAATGCCTAGCACTGTACCTGCCACAGTAATTATTAGCTGCTCCCCATCCTAAGGAGTTAAGGCTTGAGGAGGTAGGAAGGACAGCTGAGTTCAGCTTTCAGAGGCTAGTGATATGCTTTATATGTGTGCTGAGCTCAGCAAAGTAACATAAGACTGCTCTTGAGTAATCTCACAGGCCCTCTTCATTCATTTAAGTTCTTAGTGGGTGTTGACTAAAGAAATTTATTATTTTCCCAACAATATATAGTTTTTACCTTAAATTCTCTCACCAAATTGAGAAGTGATTGTGCATTTAAAATAATGCATGCAAATAGATATCAGATTGGACCATGGGAAACATTTCTGGAAAAGAAGAGGAAATGGAAAGAAGCTATTGAAGTCACAGACTGAGACAATCCCAAGGCTAGGACTAGCCCATACCCAGGTTTGGTTTGGTCTACAGATTTGAAAAAAAAAAAAAAAGAAAGAAAATGTATTCACTTCCAAACTTTTTAATCAGCCTCTTTCACATAAAAATTCCAATTTCTGGATTACCCTTAAAACTAGAATGATGGTGAAATGAGGAAGAAAGTGGATTATAATTTCAAATTCTCAATGGAATCCAGACTTTATGGACCCACTGAGGCTAGATGAACCTGTAAAACTAGTTCCCTGAGATAATCTTTAAACTTTAATCCAAAACTCTCACATGACATCTTTGAACCAGAAAACAGTTCATCTTAATAAGTATGTCTGCTTATGCTCTATGTGAAATCAAACTGACAACAAACAGCAACTTGCAAGGTTAAATGAGAACCTTAGAGGCCAGTGAGTTTAAGTCAATGGTAGTGAAACAATTTGGAAAAGGAGAGTGAGAATGATTTCACAACTTGAAGAATATTTTGTGTGTAGAAATTGTGCCAATGGCATATGATTATCTTAGTTATCTACTACTGCTGTAACAGAAATATAGTGCCTACTTTTAATAAACACAGATTTATTTCCTCACAGTTTAGGAGGCTGGAAGCCCAAATTCAGAGCACTGGCACTGGGGGAAGTCTTTCTCTCTCTGTCAGCTCTTGAGGAAGGTCCTTCTCTTCAGCTTCTGCTTCCTGGCTCCTTAGAGATCTCCATGTGTCTTGGGACCTATCTTATCCAGTCTCTGCTACTTGCTTGTTTGTTTAATTTCTTTCACATCTCAAAAGAGTTGACTCAAGATGCACTCTACACTAATCCTGCTCATTAACATAAAGATAGCCCATTCCAAAATGGGATTGTAAGTAAGAGCATAGAAGTTGGCATTCACAACACGCATTTTTGGGAGACACAATTCAATCCATAACATTTCACCTTTTGGTAACCAAAAATTTGTCTTTGCTATATGCAAAACACATTCATCCCAACACATCATCCCTGAAGTCCTAAATCAACTCTGAGTGCAAAACCTCATCTTCTGAATAATCTAAATTGAATATGAATGAGAATTTAAGCATATTATATCCTGGAGCAAAGTTCCTTTTCATGGTGGTCCAGCACAAGGTAGACATTTTGATTACAAATTGTAGAAACTGGACAGAGGGAAAGAAGAGATAACAAGCACCAGGTAAATCCAAAAACCCAGCAGAACAATTTACATTAACTGTCAAGACTTGAAAATAATCCTGTTTCTTGAGAACATCTGAGCAATGGCTTTGCCATCCAAATTCTGGATGTTGGCCACACTCCCTGGATTCTGGGTGGAGACCTGTCATCACTGACCTTCAGCTCCACCTTCCAGGCCCACTGGGATAGCAACTTTGCTCCCTCAGCTTTAGGCTATCCCATTTTCCTAGTCCATCTGAGTGGTGACCCCACACACACACTGGGCCCTGGCAGGTCTCATTCTTCTACTCCTTGGGAATGCCAGCTTCACACACTCAGCTTTGGAATGTATCCACATCCCCCTGGTACCTTATCAGCAGCTCCACACTATGAAACGAAGTTGCCAAAGATCTGACTCTTTGAACCTAGGAAGCTGTCATCCTACCTTTGAGATCTAGAAGACCATGACCCCACCCTTTGAAATAAAGAAGGACCTACTTCCTATCCTCCTTCTAATAGTTCTGCTTATCTCTGAGTTGCTCCAAGGATGGTTCTTTACATTTCTTGGAGGACAGCAGATGTAGCTCCTTTGAACTGTTTCCTGCCTGTAGAATTCCAAGAGGCAGAGCAGGAAAAAATCCATTTGTTTTTTTTTTCTTCTCTTTCAGTCTAAATGGATGAGTTTTCTGTTGTGATAGTTGGTTAGATCCATCAGTCACAGGCTTAATCTCATTAACAAAAGGTTATTTAGCCATGTTCTTAGTGAACATTCTAGGACACATGTCCTTCATTTGTACAACAAAATTTTACAAATCTTTAAGCTCTGTTTTCATTTTGCACTGCTCATTTTTAAGTCCATCTCTTTCCTCTTACATTTTACAATAAGCAACTTAAAAGATCTTGCTTAGACATCTCATTAACAGGATATCCAAGTTCATCTCTTACAAGTTCTACCTTCCACCAAATATTTTAATATAATTCAAACAAGTTCTTTGCCACTGCATAAAAAGCATCATCTTTCCTGCATTGTCAAATCACGTTTATCATTCACCAAAAGAACATTTAATGTCCACATTTCTAGCCACATTCTGTTATTGACACCATAAATATATTCTCTAAGATGATACTTTCTCTATAACTCTCCTCACTTCCTTCTGAGTCCTCCAGAATTGCCTTTGATGTCTATAATTCTCCCAACCATCTCTTTAAGACAATCTAGACTTTTACTATTAAACTCAAAAAATTCACTGCCATCGAGTCGATTCAACTCATAGCAACTCCTCCTTGGGTTTTTGAGGCAGTATCTCTACATAAGTATATTGCCCAATCTTCCTTCCGAGGAATGGCTGGTGGGTTTGAACCACCAGCCTTCTGGTTAGCAGTCAAATCCCTTAGGCACTACTCTACAAGAGCTCCCATGGGCAGAGGCTGGAAGAGTTTTAAGGTACTTTTATTATTTGTTGTTGTTGTTGTTATGTGCCGTCGAGTCAAACCCGACTCATATTATTAGTTACCTTAAAACTCTTCCAGCCTCTACCCATTATTCAGTTCCAAAACTATTTCCACATTTCAGGTATCTATTAGAGCAGCATCCTTTTCTTCTGGTAACAAATTCTGTCTTAGTTATCTAGTGTTGCTATAACAGAAACACCACAAGTGGATAGCTTTAATAAACAGTTTATTTCCTCACAGGTTAGGAGGCCAGAAGTCAAATTCAGAGCACTGGCACTAGTGGGGGAAGTCTTTCTCTCTCTGTCAGCCCTTGGGGAAGATCTGCTTTGAGGTTCCTTGGAGATCTCCTTGTGTGTTGGCATCTATCTTATCCAATCTCTGCTGCTTGTTTGCTTGTTTAATCTCTTTTATATCTCAAAAGAGATTGACTCACCCTACACTAATTATGCTCATTAACATAACAATGACAGCTCATTTCCAAATGGGATTATAAACACGGACACAGAAGTTAGGGTTTAAGACACATATGTTGGGAAACACAATTCAATTCATAACAATAACTGTATATATTGTGCCCCCTCCAGCCCTCTACCCCACCAACAAAAAATAAAAACTTTAAAGATCTGACACTGGGTCTGTTGACATGAGGGCAGTCATTATCTGGAGTTAACTGGCAGCTTCCTTTCTAGGTTGTGCACATTAGGCCACCATAGTTCCCCTCAGACCTATTTAACTCCCATAGTTACCTGAGACCTGTGTGAGATTTGCATATGTGTCCAAAGTACATGAGTAAGATTTGTGAAGAAGAAATCTACAGCCACCTCTCCTCCACAGCTTGTACTGGCAACATAAGTTAAGTAGTTGCAGGGATGCGTAATGGAATTTTTGTGTGGATTTTTCTAGAAGGATTTGATTACCCACAGGAAAAAAAGCAACTGTGGAACCTGGCATTTTAATTAATGCTTTGATACCTCATCCCTTCTCTGTGATTCAGAAAATTTAAGTACTTGGCTATAAATTTACAAATGCAGCAGCTACTTAGAGAAGAATAAAGAGTACCATGAAGCTATTTCTTTTTTTTTTTTTTTTTTTTTTTTTGAAAAGCTGTATCATCTCA
>NW_006921785.1:2413102-2423027 GCF_000298275.1 Orycteropus afer afer
CTAGGATTTTGTTGAAGATTTTTGCATCTATATTCATGAGGGATATTGGTCTGTAGTTTTCCTTTTGGGTGATGTCTTTTCCTGGTTTTGGTATTAAGCTTGCTCCATGAAGCTATTTCTAAATGCTGAAAATCACATCACAACTGTCACAGGTTCAGCAGTGAGCATAGGTGAGTAGATTTGAATCTTCTGAGTCTCTCAGTCTAAAGCTTTTAAATCACTTCTGTTACTGTCTAGATCACCACTAAGAATGCAAGTCATGAATGTGAGCCACATTTGCAATTTGCAATTTCTTAGAAACATGTGTAAAAAATAAAAAGAAGTGGGTGAAATTAATTTTAACAATATATCTTATTTGAGCCAATCTAGTCAGTGTGTAATCAATATAAAATTATTAATCAGATATTTTACATTGCTTTTTTTCATACTAAGTTCTCAAAATCTAGTGTGCAGGCTACATTTACAGCACATTTCAATTCAGACTGGCTACTTTTATAGTGCTCAAAAACCACACAGGCTCAACAACAAAATTATATACAACTCAATTAAAAAGGGAGAAAAAGACTTGAGCAGACATTTCTCCAGAAAACATAAACTAATAGCTAATAAGCACATGAAAATATGCTTAATGCCATTAATCATTAGGGAAATGGAAATTAAAATCACAATGACATATCACTTCACACACACTAGAATATAAGTTATAACAAAAAAAAAAAAAAAAAGGAAAATAACAAGTATTGGGAAGGATGTGGAGAAATTAGAATCCTTAGCCATTGCTGGTAAAAACAAACAAACAAAAACCTCACTGCCGTAGAGTCAGATCCAACTCATAGTGACCCCTTCTTGGGTTTCTGAGACAGTATCACTACGGCAGTAGATTGACCAATCTTCCTTCGACAAGCGGCTAGTGGGTCTGAACCACCAGCTTTCTGGTTAGCACATTGCTGGTAGGAAAATAAAATCGTGCAGCTATTGCAGAAAATACGTTGGTGATTGCTCCATAGTTGAACATATGACCAAGAATTCCACTTCTTGGTATATACCCAAGAGACTTGAAAGCAGAGACTCAAACAGATCCTTACACATCAAAGTTCATTGCAGCATTATTCACAATAGTTAAAAGGTAGAAACAACCAAATGTGCATCAACAGGTAAATAGATAAACCACCAAAACCAAAAACCAAACCCATAACCATCAAGTCAATGTGGTATATGCATGAAATGGAAACTTAGTCATAAAGAGAAATGAAATCCTGATACATGCTACAGCATGGATGAATCTTGAAAACATAATGCTGAATGAAATAAGCCAAACACTAAAGGACAAATATTGTATGATTCCAGTTGTATGAAATATCTAGAACAGGCAAATGCACAGAGACAGAAAGTACATTAGTGGGCATCAGGGGGTAGAGCAAATGGGCAATGGGGAGTTCCTGCTTAAAGGGTACAGAATTTTTGTGGGGGATGAAAATAAGTTTTATAAATAGATATCGGTGATTGTTGCACAAAAAACAAGAGACCCAAAACAATCAAATAAACAACAAAAAGTGCATGACAGGTGACTGCGTTATTGGACAGAGCAGATATGGATGAAGTCATTGATTTTCCTTATTTCAACAGACGAGGGTAGGTAAAGAGAGTGCACACTGCACCCAGATCTCACAGGAAACATGAAGCTGCTACTCTTCTGATATACGAAACCATGTTCTCTGTGTTACTTTCAGTCCTCAGGCTTGCTGTTTCTTTCTCTCTCCCAGCCCCTCTTCCCCTGTCTCTGTGTGCCCTTTTTGTCATTGCCTAACTGGAGACCCTGTTGTAATATAAAGAGCATGTGGGTGAAGGGAGCACAGGACTGGATCCCAGTCCTGTCCCTTGCAGCCTGAATGTCCTTGGGAAAGTTATTTAGCCTCCTTGCTCTCAAATTTATCTTCTATGAATAGGATTAATTCTCCTTCACCGAGTTGTGAGGATTAAATAAAATAATAAATTTAAACTCCTGACACCAAATAGAGACTGCAGGAGTTTTCAAGCTTATAATGATTGTTTTTCAAGATTTATCCATGCCTGATGGAAAGAACAGTGGGGAAAAATAATTGGAGACCTGAGAACTATTGTTTATATATTAAAATCTCAGACCATACTCTATTCCTCCTTTGGGATTTGGTGCTTAAAACCTGTCTGTGTTGTTAGTAAAAACATGATTTTAGCTAGATGCACCCTGATCCCAGATGATATGAACATACATACCAAAAGCATAAGAAAAATTTTCAGATTTCAACAAAGTTTGTCCAATTACATGGTGATCCAGATGATGGGGGAAGAGACCTGTATGAACACCATGTGGGACCCTACCCTCCTTAGCCTGCAAAATATCTACAAAGGAAACTTCAAAAGGTTTGCAAGAATTTTTCCATCCAAAAGCCACAACTTTCTCAACTCTTCTGCAACAAAACTGTTTTGGTGTCTTCAAAGGAACCTTATAAAACTTAAATTTTTGCACATCCCAAAGCCAACACTATCAATGCTAGAGTTTACCTTATAAATTAGCTGAAAACTATAGTCCTTGCCCACAGCCTGAGCACTTTGAGAAGACTAATAAAAAGGAGGGCAAACGCACCAGTTCATTCTCCTGTCCTTGGTTGAGCAGAGCCCGGTGGCCCTTCTTACAGTCCTCCTCCATCTAATTCAGAGATCCTGACTTCTTAGGGTCTCTCCTGCGTGGATCTTTGGGGAAATGTCAAAGTCACCTGGGCTTCTGTGAACTCAGAGCAGTTACTGCTTGTCATTGCTGCTCATAGGTGCTTTTCAAATCTTTCACCACACACCTTGCTTATTAGACTAACAAAGGAGAGAGAGGAAATATTCCCTCAGCCATAGGACTGAGGTTTGTTGATCTAACTGCTCATGGAGGAGCTTTTTTGTTTTGCTTTGTTTTGTTTTTTTCTCTGGTATTTACTTGTTGAACTAGATGTGAATGCCTGCAGACATAATGAATGACAATGCTACATGAAAAAGTTGGTCAACTAGAAAGATCAATAATCTCATTTTTTATCCATAATGTTTTATCCAATGAACGGGAGTGGTTACTTTGCTTGTAAAAGTAAAAAGAAAAAAAAAATCAAAGAATCAATCAGTGAGAGGTTGATAAAAACTTCATGGATTTTGAAAAAGTAATGAGAATATTGGGGGTGGCAATGATGACTGGAAGAAAGAGAGGTTGCTTCATGATTGTGAATGTAGGAATCATTTTGGATTCAGACAAATCAGTTCTAATCCCTGCTGTACTCATCAATACTTAAATGAGCTGAGACAAATCCTAAAGTAGGAATTTTAGGTGTTTAATAGGAGCTCTGGTAGCATAGTGCTTGAAGCACTTGACTGCTAACCAAAAAGCTGGTGGTTCAAACCCACCAACTACTCCTCGAAGGAAGGTTGGGCAATCTATTTCCTTAGTGATACCACCTCGGAAACCCAAGGAGGGGTTGCTATGAGTCGGGGCCTACTCAACAGCACTCAACAACAACAATACATAAAATGGCAGTTATAAAGATAGGGTTGACATGAGGATTTGTGTGTGTGTGTGTGTGTGTGTGTGTTTTGGGTGAAAGTTTACAGAGCAAATTCATTTTTCATACAGAAGTTCATATACTTTTTGTTTCATGACATTGAGTACAATCCTCACAATGTAACAGCATTCTTCCCACTTCCTCCCTGTAGTTACCTCTTCCCTGCATCCTTCTTTCCTATATATTCCTGCCCTCTGAGCTATATCTCCCTGTGCAAATACTACCTTTCTGTTCTCCCATGATTGATTGTTCTAAGGCCTATATCTACCTGATGTAAATGTTCACCCTATATGCATGTCTATTGTTTGTTTGACTGGAAGCCACAGGAGTGATTTCAATTCCAGACCTGAAGGGTACCTAGAGGCCATAGTCTCAGGAGTCTCACCAGACTCTATCAGACCAGTAAACCTGTTTTTTTTTTATGATTTTGAGTTTTGTACCACATTGTTCTACCATCTATCCAGGATCTCCTTCACTGATCCATTTCCAAGTGGTTGACAGTGGTAGCTGGGTACCATCTAGTTCTTCTGGTCTTATGGTCATATAGGCTGAAGTTTGTATGGTCCACTAGTCCCTTGGACTAATTGTTTTCATGCATCTTTGATTTTCTTCATTCTTCTTTGCTCTGGACAAGGAGAGACCTATGGTTGCATCTAGAAGGCCCCTTGCAAGTTTTTAAGACCCTAGTCACTAGTCACCAAAATAGGAACTAGAACAAAGTTTTTGTGTAGTATGTTATGCTAATCGAGCTTGATGTCCCCTGGAACCATGGTCCCAAACTCACAGGTCCAATTACTCACTTCCTCAAGGTGGCTGGCTATGGCTAAGAAATTATCATAGCTTTTCCCCTCGTTAGTTCTATTATATATACAGACATTCTTACAGCACATACAAATATGTAAGTAGAAATATTATCTGCCAACCTTATACATGGTCATGGGCATGTTCTCTTTTGCCTAGACATACCTGATCATTCAGCCTATCCATCCATTTACCCATAGAATAATGTTTATTATCATTGATAACACAACATTGCATATGTAAAAGTGTTTATCTTTGTTGTCTGTATCTCTTGTGCACCTCTCTGAGATGAGGATTAAGGTGATATTTGTAACAGGCCAAGTATAGCACCTGTTACACTCATGAGTGCTAATCATCATAACACTCATAAAGAAGAAAGAGGATTTTATAAGGTAAATTATAATAATATCATTCCCTCCCTTTTTCCTTGATAGTTTGAAGAGTTTTCAGATAACTAAAGTATATGGAAGGAAGAAGAGGTAGAAAGGCTGACTATTGAGGCAATAGTCCAGATTTCCACAACTATATAGACCAAATGCACTGCCATCGAGTTGGATCCAACTCATAATGACCTCTCCTTGGGTTTCCGAAGCAGAATCACCACGGAAGCAGATTGCCCAACCTTCCTTGTGAGGAATGGCTGGTGGATTTGAACCAACAGCCTTCTGGTTAGCAGTCAAGTACCTTAGACATTATGCCACCACAACTATATACTCACCAATAAATTTGATATTTTCATCAAGAAAATTGTAAACAGTAATCATTCAGGGATTGGTAAATTAGCTCATGATTAAAAAAAAAAAAGAAAGTCATCATTTTATTTTTTGCTTTGGATGTAGCAGATGAACTCTCTTTCCACTAGCCAAGGCCTCAGGCCCAGTTCCTCCTCACTGATTAGCAATATCATTTTGCCCTGTATAAATTCAAAAAAATTCAGTTCAACCTCAAGTCTTCGAATAATCACAACTGTCCTCAAATGCTTTAGAAGTAATGAGCTTCCCACCTCCAGAGATGTGTATGCTAACCATTGGGCATTCATCATAAAGAGATTTAATTCATCAGGTCAAACTTTGGATTAGATGATCTTGACGTTTTGTATGTAAATCATTTACATTATCTATCAGAGGACATACTCTAGAAAAAGGAATTACATGTGCTCTAAACTGGCTTCTGGAGGATATGCAGCAGACAAAGCTTGAAGGATCTAATTTCAAAGGCCCAGTCACTAAAGAAAAGCAAGCCACACCTCAGTGTCTTTGCCAGTTCTTTGAAGCCTCATGGGTAGGAAAGCCACTTACTGTGTTCATGTGTGTGTTGACGGGAAGGTGGTATCTTGCGGGAGAAGCAGCCTCAGCATTGGGGGAGTAACTTTCTCCGGCGGATCTATAGACTTTCTACCCATAGGTCTCAGGAAGTTGTAATTTAGATTGGGACTATGCCATCTTTATTCATTTGAACTGCTTGTGACTAGGAGCTGAACACAGTGCATCTTGATGAAACTCAAAGCCAAACTCTTCAATATTGAGAAGGAAGTGATCAAAATTTGCAGTATAAGACGGGTCTCCAGAGACAGGAGGGGAAGGAGAAGCTAGATGAAGAGGGACAAAAGGAAAAGGGAGTAAAAATCTTCATCTCCCATGAGGCACTAAAGAATTGATGATCATTCTAGAAGTTATGACTTGATTCTCTGAAGGACCTGTCCAGGGTGAAGCCACAGGAAGTACATGACAGGAAGAGCACACCATCTCCCTCCTATCCCCAACCCAGCACACATTTTCCAGAAAAGAAAAATAAAAGGAGAGAGGGTTGCTTAAGGTTACATGGCAAAATAATGGTAGAGTGAGGGCTTATGGTTGGGTGTCCTATCTTCTAGTACAGTTTGTTTCTTTCCATTAGGAAACACTACCTCTTCTCCTGCTATATTTTCCACAGAATTCTCCTTTGAATGCTGGAGGGGCAAAGGACATAGGTATAATATGGATTAGGAAGAGAAGGTGTGTCTCTAGCTCTAGGCCCTAAGGGTCTCCTCCATTAGGTATATTAGATGAAGAGGCAGTAGGCATTGTAGAAGGTATTAGAACCATGTCTCACTTTCTTATTTGGAAGGGACAAGATACTCAATCCCCACAATCTAAACAAAAACTTTGCATTTCTTATCTAGATTTCAAAATTTGCTTGCTGCTTACTCCCTGGAGCCCCAGGAGAGCATTCTAATTCACAAACATTATTAAATATTTATATATATTTTCATAGTATGCTGACTGCTATAACAATAACAAACAGTAATAATTTTCAGTGGCTTAACATAGTAGAAGAGTGGTCTAAATTTGTGGTGGTGGGAGGGCATTGGTGGAAATGTGGAGGTATCTGCTTCAAGGATTGATTTAGAGTTACAGTTCCTTCCATCTTGTAGTTCCATCATCTTCAACATGTGGTTTACAAGGTTACTCTGATTATATGAAAGAGAGAAAGCATTGGGAAAAAAAAAAAAAAAAAAAACCTCACTGCCATTGATTCAGTCCCAACCCATAGCAACCCTTCCTTGGGTTTCTGAGGCAGTATCTCTACAGAAGTAAATTGTCCAATCTTCCTTCCAAAGAGTGGCTGGTGGGTTTGAACTGCCAACCTCTGGTTAGCAGTTAAATGCCTTAGGCACCACACCAACAGAGCTCCATGGAGGACAGTAAATGAAGATTTTTATGGACTAGTCCTAGAAGAGTTACTCTGTATTCGGGCTAAAAGAATGGCTAGAACTCAGTCATATGACCACACTTAACTACAAAGTTGACTAGGAAATGGTTCACCTGTGGCCCAGAAAAAAGAGCTGAATTTGGTAGGCAATTTGTTCTCTCCTCTACACAGACCCTGTGTATCACAGTAAGGAGAAAGGGATAGATTAGATTGGATCCTTTCCCTCAGTCCTT
Source organism: Orycteropus afer afer (assembly GCF_000298275.1). Lineage (NCBI taxonomy): Eukaryota > Metazoa > Chordata > Mammalia > Tubulidentata > Orycteropodidae > Orycteropus > Orycteropus afer. The sequence goes on from NW_006921785.1 coordinate 2,420,400, forward strand.
TCACACAGTCTGGTGAAAGGAAAAACCATGCAGAGGTAACTCTTATGCAAGGCCTATGTAAAGAAGGCCTGTGTTATTGAAGGCTAAGAATGAACTAGGGAAACCTGAAAGGTTTTAATATCAGGTGACAGTGTGTGGAATGTTTGAGTGACCTTGTGAGCTCTTTGTAACAACCACAAAGCTTAAGGAAATACTTGAATTTCAATACCTGACTAATCCCGTATATGAAATATTGGTTCAAAGATGTGAACAAATGTCCATTCTTTAACTGCACTCAATCAGTTTACAGGCAGAGCCAACCATCCTCACCTCCACCACTCCCAAGCACCACAGGACAAAAGCAAACCATACATCCTTGACAGACTGAACCAGAGAAGGGAGAGCTCTCTTTAGTAAATGCAACTACCGGTTGTTGAAGGTGAAGGCACAGCTGTGCCCTTTGCTATGTTCTCCATTAAATTTCTATTTATAAAATCAGCAAATTGAGAATTTTGTGAATGTGTCAAAACTTAGATGAGAGGTGGTCCAAGATGTGGCATAGTCAGACATTTCATAACATATCTTACAACAAAGACCTGAGAAAACAAGTGAATAGGATATAGATGACAATATTAGAACCCTGAGCATCAAAGGCAAGGCTGAAGGATTGGATCTAGTGCCAAATGGAAGGAGAGACTGTACAGAACCAGCAGATATAGAGAATTACGGATGTCCAGGACCTTGCCAGCTGAATCTGCATAGCGTATCCATATTGAGACAAAGTAAGCAGCATTCCCAGCCAAAGCCCCCAATATCTTGTGCAGCCAAGCAGGAAAAACTTTGCACCCACATCCAGAGGCAAACAGGAGTGCTCTCTACCCTGTGAAAGTTAAATACATTTACTTTACCCACCATAGCCAGAAGAACATAGAACTGCAGTGCCCCCTCCTCAGCCACCTTCCCCACACATGATTGCAGTCTGGAGGCATCCACCACTCCCCTGAATCCTGAGCCAAGGGACCTCAGACTGGGAGTGCCCACCTCTTCACTTAGCCAGTCACACAGGGTATTCATGGGTCAGTGGCACCCACTTCTCCACCTAGTCACTAGTGCCAGGGGACTGCAGAATGGCAGTGTCCACTCCTATGCCTAGCCATCTGCTCTGGGCGCCCACAGACCAACAATACCTCTTACTCCCTCCTGCCACCTGGACCAGAGGTCTGAGGATGGGGCACATCTTTTGCTACATTGCACTCTAGCAGACAGTGAAGCACTCTCCTAGTGGGCACTTCTGATCTTGTGGCATAACCCCTTCCTCAACTTCCACACCAGCCCTTCCCCCACAAAAGGAGATGTGTGCCTGCTTTGACAACCTCCATGTAGCTCTGCTCCCCCAGGAACATCAGTGAATGTTTCCATACCACTCACTCAGTGACCAACAACTCAGGCACCTGGCAACTGGAAATGTGCACACACAACATCCAAGCCAGAAACCAGTAAGAATACTTCGTGCACCCACATTTAGATGACCAGCTGGACAACAACTCCAGTTACAGCCTCAGCTGTCTCACAAGACCAGCAGAGACCCATACTCATTCACCCAGTCACAGCCCCACCCACCTGGAAATGGGTAGTGAGAATTCCAGTGCAGCCAGACTAGCAATCAGAGTAACATGCATTCCCCCTACTCAGATATATCAAAACAACAACAACAACAACAAAAAAAAAATCAGAATGTAGCCAACAAACACACAGTAAATAAATAAATAATAACACCTAAAGCCCCAGAAACAACAGATAATAACAAATCATGTAAAGGAGCAGGACAAGATGGCTCCAGCAAGTGACTAAAATAAAGAACCAGACAACCTTCCAGAGGATGAAATGGTAATGGAAATATCTGGTAAGGAATTCAAAAGACTAATTCAAAAGATCTCTCTTTAAGAGACCAACAAAGAGATCAAAGAAAACACAAAGCCAAGGAAAACACAGACAAAGCAAAAGAGTAATACAGGAAAATAATTCAAGAAAAAAAATGACAAGAGGAGATGGCAAGATGGCGGACTAGGCAGAAAGACTGCACAGACCCTCTTCAACAAAGAAAAGAGAAACCAATTAACACAGACACAGAAGATAATCCTGGACCCCTAAGCCTTAAAGGGAAGGATATAGAAGTGGACTAAAGCCCAACTAGCTGAAGAATTTGTGTGAAAATACCAAAAAAGGAGACATATGGAGCAGCAGTCCGGCAGTGATCCTGAAGGCACAGACAGCTTGGAGATTCCTGAGTGGTAGTAGGACCTAAGAATTAACCAAAAAATCACCCTGCTAGCCAGGGACTGTGTGGAAGACTGTGCATGGTAGCTGGGGAATACATGGAGATGATGAAGAGAAAGGTGGGCTGAGCTATGGACTTTTGCTGGTCCAGAGGATGCCGCTATTTTTAAGCTTTAAAAATGGTTTGGCTATTTTGGATATTTAAGAGACAATGCGCTAGCAGATTCCTGGAGCTTAAGAATATGTTCTGCTTTCCAGCAACCCCAAGGACACTCCGGACCTACAAGACTGAAAAGGTACAACATTCCTCTTGTTACTCGTATAACCCACACCTGCTTGGTGAATGTAGGTGCGGCAATCCCCCACTCACAC
>NW_006921785.1:2423323-2425674 GCF_000298275.1 Orycteropus afer afer
TTTTTTTTTTTTTTTCTTGTGGTTAAACCCTAACCTTCTTTTTCTTTTTGCATTTTTCCCATTGTTTTTTCATTATTCTCCTTCTCTACTTTTTTTCTCTTAGTCCCTATCCCCAGATATTGCAGATTTTCTTGTTTTTTTCGTCTTCTATTTCCCTTTTTGTCTACTGTTCCTGTGTGATTACATGGTGTGTTTCTTGTCCATGTGCTTTTAGTTTTTTGATGGTTATTCAATTGTAATTTGTGTCTGAGTGGGAGACAACAACAGTCCCCATAAGACACAACTACACCCACACCTCCTGCAACTTCACTTAATGAGCAAGAGCCACTACCTCCTTCTCCACCAACAGGCCAATGATAAAAAACCACCAAGAAGAGCCTGAATCACCCTTGGCTGCTATTCCCAAACAGTTAACAGAGATCTAAATATAACAATGTCATGATGCCTCAGAGACAACACATTATCACAGTCCCACAGTCCACAAAAAGAAGCATGATAAAGTGATAGAAACAAGGGAGCAGGATATAGACCCAGAACACATCCCTGAGGAAGAAGCAGCATTAGAACACTCTGATAAGAAATTCAAAAGAATTATCTTTAGGTATCTTCAAAGATTGAAAGAGAGCCCAAAGAAAACACAGAAAAAAACCTTAAAAGAATTTTGGAAGAAAATACAAGAAGAAAATGACAAAATAAATGAAAAATTAGAAATGATTCCAAGTCTACAGACAGAAATCCAGAAGATTAATACTAAATTGTCAGAAATAGATAACACATTGGAAGGGCAGAAGAGTAGAATTGATGCAATGGAAGACAGAATTAATGAGATTGAAGACAAATACCTGAATACTTCTTTGGAAAGGGATCACTCAGAAAAAATGAAGAAAGCCTAAGGTTCATGTGAGATACCATCAAAAGGAATAACTTACATGTCATTGGTATTCCAGAACAGGAAGAGAAAAACAAAACCAATGAGAAAATTGTCCAAGATTTGCTTGAGAAGAACTCCCCTGATGTGCTGAAAGATGAGGATATATCCATTCAGGAAGTCCAATGAACCCAAAACAGGACAGACCCCAAAAGAAAGTCACTAAGACATATCATTATCAAACTCATCAAAACCAAAGACAAAGACAGAATCCTGAAAGCAGCACAGGAAAAACAAAAAGTTACGTACAAAGGACAGCCAGTAAGAATCAGCTCTGATTTCTCAGCAGAAACCATGCAAGTGAGAAGGCAATGGGATGATATTTATAAAACCCTGAAAGAGAAAAATTTTCAACCAAGAATTATATACCCAGAAAAATTGTCCCTCAAATATGACGGTAAAAGCAGGAGATCTCCACATAAGCAGAAACAAAGGGAATTTGATAAAACCAGACCAACCGTACAAGAGATGTTAAAGGAAGTCCTTTGAACATAGAGCCAAAAATAGCAAATAACAACCAACCATTAATACACAAGGTGACATAACACTCAAACCACAGCTATGGACATATCTAAAGTAAAATGAGCTTAGAAGATTGTGAACAGGAAACCAGAGACATCAATTGGCAAGTGATGACAACTACAAATAAGAAGAGGGAAAAGACTGTGTAGTTACAGAACTTCTAAATGGTGAGGAAGTTAAGAGAGTTGCAAGATACAATGGGCTGTTCTAAACTCAGGGAGAAAATTATAAATCACAGGGTAACCTCAAAGAAAAATGATAAATCTTCACATCACAATAAAAAAGAGGACAAGTACAAATATTCAGCTTTGTACAACAGCAACAAGGAAATGACAACACAACTCATAAACATAAAGAGCTCAGCACAGAAAATACTATGGAACAAAGAAACCAGGGACACCATGAAAAAACACATATGAAAATGACAGCAACAAATTCATACCTGTCAATAATTACCCTCAATGTTAATGGATTAAATGAACCACTCAAGAGATGGAGAGTTGCAGATTGGATAAGAAAACAAGACTCATCAATATGCTGCCTACAAGAGACACATCTTAGAGATAAAGACAAAAATGGACTAAAAATCAAAGGTTGGAAAAAGATATCTCAAGCAAACAGCAACTGTAAGAGAGCAGGAGTGGCAATATTAATTTCTGATCAAATTGACTTTAAGACAAAAACCACCATACGAGACAAGAAAGGTCATTATATAATGATTAAAGGATCAATTGGTCATGAAGATATAACTATAATAAATATCTACAGACCCAATGAAAGAGCCCCAAAATACATAAATCAGATGTTAAAAGAGTTGAAAAGCCAAATAGATGACTCCACAGTCATAGTGGAAGACTTTAATACACCACTTTCTTTGAAAGATAGAACAACTGGAAAGAAA
>NW_006921785.1:2428022-2435076 GCF_000298275.1 Orycteropus afer afer
TCCAGAGCAAAGAAGAATGAAGGAAACCAAAATTCATGGAAACAATTAGTCCTAGCGCCTGGTACATAATCTGATCTGCAGCCCATATGACTAGGAGACCAGAACTAGATGGTGCCCGGCTACCACTGTCATCCACTTGGAAGGGGATCTATGTAGGAGATCTTTGATGGAGAGGGAGAACAATGTGGAACAAAACTCAAAATCATTTGGAGGGAAAAAAAGGGGGGGGACCAGTTTGCTGGTCTGATAGAGCCTGGTGGAACCACTGATACTATGGCCCCTAACTGCCCTTCAGGTCTGGAATTGAACCCACCACACCTGTGGTTTACAGCCAAACAAAAGATAGGCATATGAGTTGAACATTTACCTCAAGTAGATACTCTCCTTGGATAGAACAATCATGGGAGAAAGAAGGGCTGCTTATGCACAGGGAGACAGCTCAGGGGACAGGAGTCCATGGAGGGATGGACATAGGGAAGAGGTAACCAATATGGCAGCATTGAGGATGAGACCAATGGGGAGGAAGTAGGAGGGGAGCTATTGCATTGTGGTAAACTGTAATCAATGTCATGAGACAAAGTATATGTAATCTGCTGTATGGAAAGTGAATTTGCTCTCTAGATCTTCACCCAAATAACAATTTAAAAAAAAAAAAAAAAAAAAAGTGCTGAAGCTAGATTATGCTTGGAGAGTTCAAAGTTCAAAGACCATCAACAGCCAATGAGGAAGGAAGAGAAGAGAGGAAGGAGTTATGGGGCAGGAGTAGGGCATAGGAAAAAAAAAAAAGACAAAATAAGTCAGCAATTAAAAATCAATCAAAAACAGCAACTGGAAATCAAAAAGATTAACAATAAAATTTCAGAAATAGACAACTCAATAGAAGGACATAGACGATGAATAGAATCAATGGAAGACAGAATCAGTGAAATAGAGGACAAATCCCTTGAAATCATTTTGTTTGAGGGAAAAGAACAAAGAAAGCCTAAGATTTATGTGGGACACTATCAAGAGGAAAAAAAAATTATGCATGATCAGAATTCCAGAGCAGAAAGAGGTAATAAATAAATAACCAAAAAACAGAGAATTGTCAAGGATTTCTTGGCAGAAAACTTCTCTGATATCATGAAATTAGAAGATATCCATCTAAGAAACTCAATGAACTCCATACAAAATAAACCGAAAAAGAAAATTGCCAAAAAATATCATAGTCAAACTTGTCAAAACCAAAAAAAGAAAAAAAAATCCTGAGAACAGTTCAGGAAAAATGAAATCACTTAAAAAGGAGAACAAATAGTAAGCTCTGTTTGCTCAGCAGAAGCTACGCAGGCAAGAAGGCAATGAGATAACATATATAAAACCTTGAAATTAAAAAAACAAAATTGCCAACTAAGAGTTATATATCCAGCAAACTACCTCTCAAATATGATGATGATATTAGAACACATCTAGATAAACAAAAATTAAGATAATTTGTAGAAACCAGACCAAACTGAGAAGAAATATAAAAAGAAAGCACACTTCAAACAGATCCAATGACATCAGACAACAACCTGAGATTGGGTCACAGGATCGCACCCACCAGAACACCCATTCCTGTTAAAAACTCTCAGCAAAATAAGAATAGAAGGGTAAATCCTCATCATTACAAAGGGCATTTATACAAAACTGACAGCCAATATTATTCACAAGAGAGAGAGAAAATGAAACATTTTCCCTTGAGAAAAGGAATCAGACTAGGATGCCCTTTGTTACCACTCTTATTCAACATTGAACTGAAACTCCTAGTTAGAAATAAGACAAGAGAGGGAAGTAATGGACATTCAAATGGTAAATAAGAAGCAAAACACTCCCTACTCCCAGATAGTATGGTCGTATAGAGAGAAAATCTCAAAGATTCACAACAAAGCTACTGGAACTAATAGAAGGATTTAGCAAGATCTGAATCCTTGTATCTGATCTTTGCATACAAGATCAACATACAAAAATCAGTTGGATTCCTCTACACCAACACAGAGAACTTCAAAAAGGAAATCAGGATAACAATACCATTTACAATAGCCCCTGAAAATATAAAATAGTTCAGAATACATCTAACCAGAGATGTAAAAGAACTATAAAAAGAAAACTAAAATAACTTGACTGCAAGAAACCAAGAGACCTACATAAATGGAAAAATATAACATGCTCATGGATAAGAAGACTTAACATTGTGAAAATGTCAATACTACCCAAAGCAATCTATAGATATATTGCAATTCCAATCCACATTCCAACATCATTCTTTAATGAGATGAAAAATCTAATCACTAACTTTTTATAGAAAGGAAAGAAGACCTAGATAAGTAACTTATTATTGAGAAAGAAGAAGTAGGAAACCTCATACAACCTGATATCAGGATCTACTATGCAATCACAGTAGTAAAAGAGTCTGGTACTGATATAATGAGAGACAGATAGGGTAGCGGAAAGAATTGAGAATCCACACATAAATCCATTCACCTATGGACAGCTAATCTTCCACAAAGGGCCAAAGTTCATTAAATGGGGAAGAGAAAGTATCTTTAACAAATGGTGCTGGCAAAACTGGATGCCCATGCATAGAAAAGTGAAACAACCAATACCTCACACCATACACAAAAACTAACTCAAAATATATCAAAGACCTAAATATAAAACCTAAAACCATTCCTGGAGAAAAAAAAGGGACAGCATTAGGGGCCTTAAAATACAACATAAATAGAATACCAAACATAACTAAGAATGCACAAACAGCAGAAGATAAACTAGATAAATGAGACCTCCTAAAAATTAAATACTTAGCTCATCAAAAGACTCCAAAAGAGTAAAAAGAGAACTGCGGGCTAGGGGGTGAGGTAGGGTGTTGGCTACAACATGATCTACAAGGATCTTATCTCTCAAATTTATAGAAAATTTCAACAGCTCAACAACAAAAACACAAATTTAAAAATGAGCAAACGATATAAACAGACTTTCACCAAAGAAAACATTCAGGTGGCTAACAAATACATGAAGAAATACTCAAAATCATTAGCTGTTGTTGTTATTGTTAGTTGTGATCAAGTCAGCTCTAACTCATAGCAACCCTATGTTCAGCAGAACAAAAAACTGCCTGGTCCTGCACAATCCTCACAAACTTTGCTATGCCTGTGTCTATCGTTGCAACCACTATGTCAATTGATCTCATTGAAGGTCTTCTCCCTTTTTGCTGTCCCTCTACTTTACCAAGCATGATATGCTTCTCCAAAGACTGGTCCCTTCTGACAGCATGACCAAAGTAAGTGAGATGAAGTCTAGCCATTCTTGCTTCTCAGAAGCATTCTGGCTGCAATTTTCCCAAGAGCAATACGTTCTTTCTTTTGGTAGTCCATGGTATTTTCAGTATTCTTCACCAACATCACAATTCAAATGCATCAATTTTTCTTCAGTTTTCTTTATTCATTGTCCAGCTTTCACAGGCATGTTGGGGGTATTGAATATACCATAGCTTGGGTCAGATGCGTCTTTGTCTTCAAAGTGACATCTTTGCTCTTTAACACTTCAAAGAGACCTTTTGTAGCAGATTTGCCCAGTGCCATATGACATCTGATTTCTTGACTGCTGCATCCATGGGCATTGATTGTGGATCTAAATAAGATGAAATTCCTAACAATGCCAGTCTTTTCTCCATTTATTGTGTTGTTGCTTATTGGTCCAGTTGTGAGGATTTTTATTTTATTTATACTGAAGTGTAATCTATACTGAAGGCTGTAGTCTTTGATTTTCATCAATAAGTGCTTCAAGTCCTGTTCATTACCACTAAGCAAAGCTGCGCCATCTGCATGTGGCAGGTTGTTAATGAGTCTTCCTCCAATCCTGATGATACATTCTTCTTGATGTGGTTCAGCTGCTCAGATTATTTGCTCAGCATACAGATTGAATAAGTATTGTGAAAGGATCTAACCCACACACCTTTCCTGATTTTAAACCATGCAGTATCCCCTTGATCTGTTCAAATGACTGCCTCTTGGTCTATGTACAGGTTCCTCATGAGCACAATTAAGTGTTCTGGAGTTCCTATTCTTTGCAATGTTATCTATTTGTTATGACCCAAAGTATTGAATTATGTCTTTGCTTAGTCAACACAACACAGGTAAACTTCTTTCTAGTATTCTTTGCTTTCAGCCAAGTTCCATCTGACATCAGCAATGATATCCCTTGTTCCAAGCTCTCTTCTGAATCTGGCTTGAATTTCTGGGAGTTCTCTGTCAATACACTTTGCAACTCTCTTTAAATTATCTTCAGCAAATCTTTACCAGTGCATGATATTAATGATGTGGTTCCATAATTTCTGCATTCTGTTGGGTCGTGTTTCTTTGGAATGGGCACAAATATGGTTCTCTTCCATGTGGTTCACCAGGTGGTTGTATTCCAAATTTCTTGGTATTAATGAATGAGTGCCTTCAGCATGGCATCTCTGTGTTGAAACATCTCAATGGGCATTCTATCAATTCCTGGAGCCTTGTTCTATACCAATTCCTTCAGTGCAGTTTGGGCTTCTCCTTTCAATACCATTGGTTTTGATCATATGACACTTCCTAAAGTGATTAAATGCCCACCAATTCTTTTTGTTACAGTGACTCTGTGTATTCCTTCCATCTTCTTTAGATGCTTCTTGCATCATCCAATATTTTGGTCATGTTGTTGTTGTTAGGTGCCATCGAGTCTGTTAGGTGCCATTGAGTCATCTTTGACTCATAGCGACCCTATGCACAGCAGAATGAAACACCACCCAGTCCTGCACCAGCTCCTGATCCCTACTATACTTGACCCCATAACCACAGCCACTGTGTCAATCCATCTCAGTGAAGGCCTTCCCCTCTTTTTTCAGCCCTCCTCAGTGAAGGCCTTCCCCTCTTTTTTCAACCCTCCTCCTTACCAAGAATGATATCCTTCCTCAGGAAATGGTCCCTTCTGATAACGTGACCAAAGTAGATGAGACGAAGTCTGGCCATTTTCACTTCCAAGGAGCATTCCAGGTTCACTTCCTCCAGGACAGATTTGTTAGTTCTTTTAGCAGTCCATGGTACTTTCAGCATTCTTCATCAGCATCACATCTCAAAAACATCAATTTTTCTTCGGTCTTCCTTATTCATTGTCAGGCTCTCACTTGCATATGAGGCAATTGAAAATATCATGGCTTGTGTCAGGTGAACCCTAGTCCTCAAGGAGACATCTTTGCTCTTCAGTACTTGAAAGAGGTCTTTTTCAGCCAACTTTCCAAGTGCTACACATCATCTGATGTCCTAACTGCTGCTTCCATTGGCATCAATTGTAGAACCAAACAATGTGAAGTCTTTGACAACCTCAATCTTTTCTCCATTTATCATGATGCTGCTTAGAGGTCCAGTTGTGAGGACTTTTGTTTTCTTTATATTGAGATGTAATCCATACTGCAGACTGTATTCTTGAATCTTCATCAGTAACTGCTTCAAGTCATCCTCACTTTCAGCAATATATTTTGATCATAGAATCGTCAATATTGCAAATTGATGATAGAATTTTCTTCAATTCTTTCAGGAGAAATGTACAGTGTGTTCTTCCCTTATGGATTTCTCACTTTAGGTCTTTGTGCTTTTCTTGTAATACTTTACTTTGTCTTCTCTAGCTTCCCTTTGAAATCTTCTGTTTGGCTGTTTTATTTCTTCCACTGGCTTTAGCTACTCTCCATTCAAAAGCAAGATTCAGAGTCTCTTCTGACATCCACTTTAGTCTTTTCTTCCTTTCCTGTCATTTTTAATGACCTTTTGCTTGCTTTATTTATGATGTTTTTGGTGTCATTCCACAACCCGTCTGGTCTTTGGTCATTGGTGTTCAATGTGTCAAATCTATTCTTCAGATGGTTTCTAAATTCTAGTGAGATATAATCAAGGTCATATTTTGACTCTCATGGACTTATTTTAACTTTTTCAGCTTCAACTTGAATTTGCCTATGAGCAATTGATGATCTGTTCTACAGTCAGCTCTTTGCCTTGTTTTGACTACTGATATTGAGCTTCTCTATCACTTCTATCCACAGATGTATTTGATTTGATTCCTATGTATTCCATCTGTTGAGATCCGCATGTATAATTACTGTTTAAACTGCAACATTAGCCATTAGAGAGATATAAATAAAAAATATACTGAGATATCATTTTACCCCAACAGTAATGACACTAATCAAAAATGAAAAATAACAAATATTAGTAAGGATTTGCAGAGATTGGAACTCTTATACACTGCTGGTGGCGATGTAAAATGATACACACATACGCAAAAAAAAACCTCACTGCCATCATGTTGATTTCGACTAGTAGTGACCCCCGTGGTGTTTCCAAGGCTGTAAATCTTTACGGAAGTAGGTTGCCCCATCTTCCTTCCATAGAGTGGCTGGTGGGTTTGAACTGCTGACCTTCTGGTTAGCAGAATGATACACTACTGTGGAAAATGGTATAGCACTTCCTTAAAAAGTTAGAAATAGAAATACCATATGGTTCAGCAATCTCACTCCTAGGTATATACTCTAAGTAAATAAGAATTATGTCATGAATAGACATATGCACACCTATGTTCACTGCAGAATATTCACAATAGCAAAATGATGGAAGCAATCTACATACTCATTGGCAGATAAATGGGTAAACTGTGGTTCATATTCACAGTGGAATACTACACAATGATAAAGAATAATGACAAATCTATGAAATATCTCACAACATGGATGAATTTAGAGGGCATTATGCTGAGTGAAATAAGTCCATCATAAAAGGATAAATATCACACACACACACACACACACACACACATATGTATATGTATATATGGTTCACACACACACACACACTAGCTGTTGACTCCAATGAATGACAAATCCAAGATCTCCAGGCCGAATGGTGGACTGCTCACTCACAGACAGTTGTAGGCAGCACAACAGAATCCCGATCCACAGACAAATGTCTCTCTTCCCAGGATGTCCCTGGTTATTCTGGAAGTAGGGCACACCCCTAGGGAAACT
>NW_006921785.1:2436121-2438024 GCF_000298275.1 Orycteropus afer afer
ATTGCCACCTAGCTGGCACCGTATTTGTGTTTTTAAGAGGCCATTCCATCATTCTATCAAGCCAGCTGCTTCAGGATGATGGGGAACATGGTAAGACCAGTGAATTCCATGATCATAAGCTCATCGCCACACTTCATGTGCTGTGAAATGAGTCCCTTGATCCCAAGCAATGCTGTGTGGGATACTGTGATGGTGGATAAGGCATTCTATAAATCCATGGATGGTAGTTTTAGCAGAAGCATTGTGTGCAGGGAAGGCAAATCCATATCCAGAATAAGTATCTATTCCAGTAAGAAAAAAACGCTGTCCTTTCCATGATGGAGGTGGTCCATTGTAATCAATCTGCCACCAGGTTGCTGGCTGATCATCCCGAGGAATGGTTCCATATCACGGACTCAGTGTTAGTCTCTGCTGTTGGCAGATTGAGCACTCAGCAATGGCGGTAGCCAAATCAGCCTTGGCAAGTGCAAGTCCATGTTGCTGAGCCCATGCATAACCTCCATCCCTGCTATCATGGCCACTTTGTTCATGAGCCCATTGAGCAATGACAGGAGTAGCTGGGGATAAAGGGCAGCTGGTTTCCACTGAACATGTCATCCTATCCACCTGATTGTTAAAGTCCTCCCCTGCCGAGGTCACTTTTTGGTGGGCATTCAGATGAGACACAAATACCTTTACTCATTTGGCCCATTCAGAGAGATCTATCCACATGCCTCTTCCCCATACATCCTTATCACCAATCTTCCAATCATTCTCCTTCCAAGTCCCAGATCATCCAGCTAAGCCATTAGCCACAGCCCATGAATCCATATATAATCGCACATCTGGCCATTTCTTATTCCATGCAAAGTGAACAAACAGCCATATGCATGGCTCAAAGTTCTGCCCATTGGGAGGATTTCCCTTCACCACTGTCCTTTAAGGAAGTCCCAGAAAGGGGATGCAGTACTGCTGCTGTCCATTTTCAAGTGATGCCTGCATATCACACAGAACCATCTGTAAACCAGGCATGAGTTTTCTCCTCCTCAGTCAACTGATCAGAAGGAACTCCCCATGAGGCCATAGGTGCAGAGTGGGACAGGGAAGGTAATGTGACTGGAGTGGACACCATAGGCATTTGGGCCACTTCCTTGTACAACTTACTTGTGCCTTCAGATTCTGCTAAAGCCCGATCTCTGATATATCACTTCAATTTAATGATGGAATGCTGCTGTGCACGTCCAAATTTATGACTCTGTGAGTCAAACAACATCCAGTTCATGATGGGTAGCTCAGGCCTCATGGTGACTTGATGGCCCATGGTTAGACATTCAGTCTCTACTAAAGCCCAGTAACAAGCCAAAAGCTGTTTCTCAAAAGGAGAGTAGTTATCTGCAGAGGATGGCAGGGCTTTGCTCTAAAACCTCAAGGGTCTGCTTTGTGATTCACCAATAGGAACCTGCCAAAGGCTCCAAACAGCATCTCTATCTACTACAGACAGTTCAAGCACCATTGGATCAGCCGGATCATATGGCCCAAGTGGCAGAGCAGCCTGCACGGCAGCCTGAACCTGTTGCAGAGCCTTCTGTTGTTCTGGGCCCCACTCAAAACTAGCAGCTTTGCGAGTCACCTTATAAATAGGCTGCAGCAACACACCCAAATGAGGGACATGTTGCCTCCAAAATCCAAAGGACCCACCAGACATTTTGCCTCCTTTCTAGTTGTAGGGGAAGCCAGTTACAATAACTTATCCTTCACTTTAGTAGGAATGTCTCGACATGCCCCACACCATTGGACCCCTAGAAATTTCACTGAGGTGGAAGGTGCCTGAATTTTCATTGGGTTAATTTCCCAACCTCTAGCATGCATATGTCTCACCAATAAGTCTAGAGTCATTGATACTTCTTCTTTACTAGGTCCAATC
>NW_006921785.1:2438194-2439549 GCF_000298275.1 Orycteropus afer afer
AGCTGCATACCAAGTACCAGGAGATGTATTAATTTGCTCAAGCAATAAAACCACATCAGGAACAGCAGCTGCAATTGGAGTCACCACCTGATTAAGTTTACGATAATCTACTGTCATTCTCCAAGATCCATCTGTTTTTTGCACAGGCCAAATAGGTGAATTAAATGGGGAGGTGGTCGGAATCACCACCCATGCATCCTTCAAGTCCTTGATGGTGGCAGTAATCTCTGCAACCCCTCCAGGGATGTGGTACTGCTTTTGATTTACTATTTTTGTAGGTAGAGGCAATTCTAATTGCTTCCACTTGGCTTTTCCTCCCATAATAGCCCTTACGCCACATGTCAGGGAGCCAATGTGGGAATTCTGCCAATTGCTGAGTATATCTATTCCAATTATGCATTCTGGCACTGGGGAAATCACTACAGGATGGGTTCAGGGACACACTGGACCCACTGTGAGATGCACCTTAGCTAAGACTCCATCAATAACTTGACCTCCATATGCCCCCACTCTGACTGTTGGACCACAATGACACTTTGGGTCTCCTGGAATTAGGGTCAATTCAGAGCCAGTGTCCAGTAATCCCCGAAAAGTCTGATTATTTCCTTTTCCCCAATGAACAATCATTCTCGTAAAAGGCCTCAGATCCCTTTGGGGAAGGCTAGGAGAAAGACTGACATTATAGATTTTTGACAATGTAGTGGGGTCCTTCCTCAAAGAGACCTGGCTTCCCCTTCATTCAAGAAGTTGTGGGTCTGTAAACTGACTCAAGTCTGGGAATTGATTGAGAGGTTGTGACTCTGTATTCTGGAGATTCAATCTAGGTTGCTGTTCACGTGACCTAGAATTCTTCTGTGTATACAGATCAAGTAAATATTTAGTAGGCTTGCCATGTATTTCACTACTAGGAACACCATGAGCAAGTAGCCAATGCCATAATTCCACATGAGTCAGACTATTCTGATTAGTGTTCTAACTCTGCTGTCCATTATGGTAATCATGCCCACCTTGCCTTTGTCTATTAAGTGCTGCCACTTGGACCCTACTACCATGGGGTCCAATCAGCCCCATCATAGTTAAGTGTGTTAGTTCAATTAGGTCAGTTCCCAAATAAAATTTACATAAAATAGCAATCACAGCAATCTTCAAGAATGCTGGAGTTCCCTTCACAAATTTATTCATGGTACTGGTGAAAGGCATGCCTTCTGGACTCTCCATTTCTGGCTCTAGGGGTCTAATCTGATAAATCCATTCTAACAGGCCAATTTCCCTAAGCCTCTGGATACCTTCTTCTACATTAAACCAAGGCAGATCTGGTACTTCAACTTGACTTAAGGTAGGCCACCACATAATCC
>NW_006921785.1:2440154-2454180 GCF_000298275.1 Orycteropus afer afer
CACCCTTACAATAAGACTCTGGGTTTGGTTTTCAGCAATATCAGCTCTGTTACTAGAAGATATAAGGCTTTCTTTCAGAGCACAGCTGGAAGCATTGAGGTCTTTTATGCAGCGCTTAAGCCGAGACTCAGCAGCTTTGAGTTCATCTCGCTCTTTCACCAGTTTGTCCAATGTAAGTAGGACCAATCAACCAGCTTCCTTATACTCCTCATTCTGACAAAGTTGCAGAAAAGTATCAAATATCTGATCAGTCAGAGTATCACTTCTCACAAGTACTTGATCTATTGGTGGTGCTATTTTGTGTATTAATTTTGCCACCTCACGCCAAGGATTAATAGGGCCCTCTTTACTAGCAGACATAGAGCCACTAGTGTCATTAAAATTAATCAAACTGGAGAGCCAATCTAGGAAGCCCATCCTTATGATTTTGTCTCTCTAGAACCACCCCACTCTTGGTACCAAATGTGTTAGACTGGGTTCTCCAGAAAAACAAAACCCAGCAAAGCTTATATATATATATAAAGAGAGAGAGAAATTTATCTTAGGAAAATGGCTCACAAACATATAGAAGCAGACAAGCCCAAAGTCCCTGGAGCAAACGTCAGGCTGGAGGCTTTTCTTAGCTTGCACAACCACAGGGGCTGAGAAGCTCAAGGCTGGCAGGCAGTACACCGGCTGTTGACCCCAACGAATGACGAATCCAAGATCTCTAGGCCAAACAGTGGACTGCTCACTCACGTACAGTTGTAGGCAGCACAACAGAATCCTGATCCACAGAAGAATGTCTCTCTTCGAGGATGTCCCTGTGTATACTGGAAGCAGGCCACCCCCCTAGGGAAACTCCCCCTGAACAGATTGGCCATTCAGAACACAGTCATCTGATCCTATTATGGAAACAACCACACAGAACTGGGGTCCAGCCAAGTTGACACACAGCTCCAACTATCACACAAGGGATGAAAAGGGAAGGGAGGGAAAATTACTAATTAGATAGACACGTGTCTCATGATTTAAACATTATAATTGGGTAATAATGACAGCTTGGGCAGGAGAGTATTAAAAGGTTCAAAAAGTAAATTAGTATAGAGTTTTAGCCTTGTAGATATATTGATACATGAAAGCTTGGCTTACAAAAAAATGTTTTCATTGTTATAATTAACAACAGGAATAATTTTAATCAAAATAACACAGCACAAAAATTTTATAGACAGTAATTTTGGTGTCACCCCCTCTGACAATGTCATTCAGTGCTGTCCACACTCTCTATACTGCTAGTGATGCCATTGTTATAAAAAGGAGCCTTCCCTTACTTTTCCTCAACTTCTTCCTGTCCTTTTCTGTTTGTTTTTTCAGCAAATAGCTTCTGAGCTCTCAGAGCAGAGTTAGGACTATATACAGAAAAGACTCAGACACTAATTCTGCCCCTGGTGAGCCTGCAATCCAATAAGGAAACAAGACAAAAATACATCTACACTCTAGGAGAGAAGGAATCCTTGATGGTGCAAATGGTAAATGAACTTGACTGCATGAGGCTTAGAAAGGTTGGAGGTTCAAGTCTACCCAAAGGCCTGGTGATCTACTCCTGAAAAAGTCAGCCACTGAAAATCCTACAGGGCATACATGGGTCACTATGAGTTAGAATCAACTCCATATGAACTGATTTGTTTTGTTTTGTTTTAAATAGGAGAGAAAAATGGAACAGGCCATAAGAGACAGCCACAGAAAGGAGTCTAGGAATTCAGAAGAGGAAGAGAGCTCAGAATTCAGCAGTTCAAAAGACTTACAAGGGAAGCTAGTAAAATGGCTATTCAATTTTGGGGGCTCACAGAGAACTTTGAAAATATGATGCAATTTGTAAAATTTCTCCTCCCAAGAATAAGGCACATGTGCACATGTGTATACAATTTTATTTACATCAAGGTAGCTAAAGATTAAGAGCCTCATATCTGATTCAATCCCTTTATTTTATACTTCAGCAATAATTGTTTAAACAAATGTTTATTGACTACATTCTTTCTTTTTTTTTTTTAATTTTTATTGTGATTTGGGTGAAAGTTTACAGAGCAAATTCACTTTCCATACAGCAGCTCACATACACTTTGTCTCATGACATTGACTGAAATTTCTCCCCTCTCACTTCCTCCCCATAGTTACCTCTTCCCTGTGTCCTTCTCTCCCATTAGCTCCTGCCCCATGAGTTGTCTCCCTGTGCATACACAGCCCTTCTGTTCTCCCATGGTTGATTTCTCCAAGGAGTTTATCAACCTAGTGTAAATGTTCAGCTCATATGCCTTTTGTGTGGCTGGAAGCCACAGGAGTGGATTCAATTCCAGACCTGAAGGGCAGCTAGGGGCCATAGTCTCAGGGGTTCCACCATGCTCTATTAGATCAGCAAACCTGGTCACTTTTTTTATTATTATTTATTTTAATGATTATGAATTTTTTTCCACATTGTTCACCCACTCTCCTACCTTGATCCCCCTCTGAGTGCTTGACAGGGGTAGCTGGGCACCATCTAGTTCTTCTGGTCTCATAGTCATGTAGGCTGAGGATCACATGATATACCAGTCACTTGGACTAGTTGTTTCCATTCATCTTTAGTTTTCTTCATTCTTCTTTGCTCTGGATGAGGAGAGACCCATCATTGCATCTAGATGGCCACTTGCAAGCTTTTAATATTTCAGTCGTTACTCACCAAATTAGGATATGGAACAATATTTTTGTGTAGCATATTATGCCAAATAAGCTTGATATCCCCTGCGACTATGGTCCTGAGCCCACTGGTTCAACTACTCACTCCTTCTGGATAGCTGGCTGTAGCCAAGAAGTGACTACAACCTTGTCCTTTGTCAGCTCTACTATATACCTAGAAATTCTTTCAGAACATAAAAATACACTTGTAGAAATATTGCCAACCTTATATGTAGTCATGGGCACACTTCCCCCTGCATAGACATGCTTAATTCTTCAGCTTGTCTACTCATCTATCCACCCATATATCCATGTTTGCCATCATTGACAATGCAGTACTGTATGTACAAAAGGATTCATCTTTGTCGTCTTTACCTCCCATGCACTTCTCTATGACTTCCTCTTTCTCAATGGAGCATGTACTTTCTATCAGGTATTGTAAAAGTTCTGGGAGAAGTTTTTGTTGTTGTCATAGTGACCCTACATATAAAAGAAAAAAAAAAAAAAATACTGCCTGGTCCTAAGCTTGGAGCACAGAAGAGATCAAAACAGACAAAAGTTGCCCCGCATGGAGCTGACATTTCAGGAGAGATGACAAAACATGTAGACAAAACATGTAAACAAGTAACATTACAGTTTATCAGATACAATATTACTGTGAAGAGAAATAATGCTTTGAAGATGAACAGCATAAGAAGTTGGCAGAGATACAGGGAGGAAGGTGGAAGAATTGTATTTTAAATAACACAGTCAAGGAAGGATCTACTGACAAGGTGACATTTAAGAAAGAAGTAAAGAAGGACACATGACACCCTGGGCAAAGAGGGTTCTAGTAGAGAAAACAAGTATAAAAGTCCCGAGGTGGGGGCCAGAAAGGAAGCTATGACTAGGGCAGTGTGAGCAGGGGCAAAGGCATAAGATTTGGATCCAGAGAGGCTAAGGTGGGGCCTTAGTGCAGTTGGTACTCAGAGAGCACCATTTTTTTTAACACCGCCCTCCTCTATAAAACAAATGGTTTTCAGTAATAACTGTGAAATAAACTAAATGACAATAATGCCCAGAAAAGAAGTAGTAAAATTTTCTTTTATTGAATTTTGTATAAATATTTCAGCAAAAAGAATTTTAAAAGCAAAAAAAAAATAAGTATTACTGCACATAAAAACAAATAGATTAATAGTGTTTAATTAATTTTTCATAAAAAGAAAAATGCATGTTTTCATTGATAGTAGCATTGCAATAACTGGCAAATGAATTTAATAAAGTCCAACACCTACAAAAGGTACAATTTAGGCAACTACTAAATCTTTCCACTGACAAAATGTTCTATTTGCCTGATATGTTCTTTAGTTTAAAAATAGACAATAAAAATTTGATAAGAAAAACTAAATTCAATTTAAAGATGTTATTCAAATTCAATAATATATTTTAAGAATGAACTAAAATGTGTAGTTATTATCTAAAACAACTTGTAATGTGTACTCTTGGTTTATCCTATTTGAAAATCCTTGGGGTGTTTGGGGCAAGAGTAGACAATTAAGTTGAAGCCATGTGATGGAAGTCTTAAGAGTCTAGCAAAGGAATTAAGTTTTATATGGTTGGCAAGCACAGTGGCTAAAACACTTGACTGCTAACCAGAAGGCTGGCGGTTCAAACCCACCAGCCACTCCTCGGAAGGAAGGTTGGGCAATCCTACTTCCGCAGTGATACTGCCTCGGAAACCCAAGGAGGGGTCGCTATGAGTTGGGGCCGACTCGACGGCACATAACAACAACAACAACAACAACAACATGGTTGGCAAATGGTAAATTGCATCCCTTGGAGCTGTAATGGTGGTTCACTAACTTCTTCAGTTCTCAATTCAGTTGTGCATACACTTCTGAAAAACAGACAAAGCACTAACCAAACAACCAAACCCACTGCCATGGACTCAATTCTGACTCATAGTGACCCCCACTGGGTTTCTGAGGCAATAAATCTTTATGAAAATAGATTGACCCAGCTTCCTTCTGTGGAGTAGCTGGTGCATTTGAACCACCAACCTTCTAGTTAGCAGTCAAATGGTTTAGGCATTGCTCCACCAGATCTCCTTGTACAAAGTACTTCTCTTGGTCAAAGTTGAGAGTTCAGAAACAAGTGAGGCACAGATCCTGCTGTTGAGCTCAGGCTTCTGGTGCCATGGCTTCTGATTCCAGGTCTTGTTCACACTCCAACTTTTGCGACTCGTATCACACAAGATCTTCAACAAGCTCCTCTCTCATACTTACGGGTTTGGCTTGTCACTGGCATATGTAAATTATTCATTGCTTAGCTGAATTCTTTGAAGTATCTTCCTCCTATACACACTGGATGTTTCTGAAGCTGTTGGCAGAAGTTTTGATGTTTCAAAGTGATTGATTGTTGGGATATCCACAACTTTTCTAATAGAAAACAAGGAAGTACAAAAGGATTCATCTTTGTTGTCTGTACCTCCCATGCACTTCTCTATGACTTCTGCTCAGAGAATGTGAAGCTAAAGGAAAAGGAATATTTCACCTCATCCACTTACAGCTATATTATGACCAGTAGGGAAAAGATTCCCCTGCTTCAGCTAATGGTTTTTCCCTGGGGCTCTCATTCCTACTCCTATTCTAGGCATGGCTGCCCCTGCTGCTGCCCTCCATCAAGGCAGAGCACAAGCTTAGGTAGTTGAGCTAGCTCTTCCATGCCCTTCATGGGAATTAAGTCCCAGAACAAGGACTAAATTCCATGCTTTTTCTGTTTTTTATTGTAAAATGAGATTTAATGCACTGTAGATACTATTAATTTTGTGTGGATCATTGAAGAAAAATTTTTGTTCAGTTGTTGCTGTTGTATTTCACTTGAACATTTCTATATTAGATTTTAAAAGCATTGTCTTTTCAGTCATTGTTGTGGTTAGGTGCCATCAAGTCAGTTCCAATTCATAATCACTCTATGTACAACAGAATGAATCACTGCCATGCCTCTGCCATCCTCACAATCATTGCTATGTTGAAGCCCATTGTTGCAGGCACTGTGTCAATCCATCTTGTTGAGGGTCTTCCTCTTTGTCACTGACTCTGTACTTTACCAAACATGATGTCCTTCTCCAGGGACTTATTCCTCCTGACAACATGTCCAAAGTATGTGAGATGAAGGCTCACTTTCTTACTTTAAAGGAGAATTCTGGCTGTACTTCTTCCAAGATAGATCTTTTTGTTCTTCTGGCAGTCCATGATATATCCAATATTCTTCACCAGCACCATAATTCAAAGACATTAATTCTTCTTTAGTCTTCCTTACTTATTACCCAGCTTTGACATGCATATAAGGCAGTTGGAAAATTCCATGGCTTGCTTGAGTCAGGTGCACCTACTCTTCAAGGACATCTTTGCTTTTTAACACTCTGAAGAGATATTTTGCAACAGATTTGCCCAATGCAATATGTCATTTGATTTCTTGATTGCTGCTTCTGTAGGTTTTTATTGTGAATCCAATTAAAATGAAATCCTTGACAATTTCAATCTTTTCTCCAATTATCATGTTTTGCTTATTGGTCCACTTTTGAGGACTTCTGTTTTCTTTATGTTGAGATGTAATCCATACTGAAGACTATAGTCTTTGATCTTCATCAGTATGTGCTTCAAGTCTTTTTCTCTTTCAGCATGTTGTTTCATTTTCATATTGCAGGTTGTTATGAGTCTTTTTCCAATGCTGACACCACATTCTTCTTCATATAGTCTAGTTTCTTGGATTATTTGTTCACCGTACAGATTGAACAAGTATGGTGAAAGGATATAACCCTGATACACACCTTTCCTGATTAAAAACCATGCAGTATGCCCTAGTTCTGTTCAAACGAATGTCTATGTACAGGTTCCACACAAGCACAGTTAAGTGTTCTAGCATCCCCATTCTTTGCAACATTGTCCATAATTTGTTATGACCCACACTGTTGAATGCCTTTACATAGTCAATAAAACACAGACAATCATTCCTCTGGTAGTCTCTGCTTTCAGCCAATATACATCTGACATCAGCAATGATATCCCTCATTCCATGTCCTCTTCTGAATTTGGCTTGAATTGCTAGCAGTTCCCTGTTGATTACTGCTGCAACCATTTTTACCTTCAGCAAAATTTTACTTGTATGTCATATTAATTATGTTGTTCAATATTATCCACATTCTGTTGAATCAGTTTTCTTTGGGATGGGCAAAAAATATGGTTCTTATCTAGTCAGCTGGCCAAGTAGCTCTCTTCCAGCATTACATTCATTTTTTGAAACATCTCAATGGGTAGTCAATCAATTCCTGAGGCTTTGTAATTCACCAATGCCTTCAGTGCAGCTTGGACTTCTTTGTTCAATAGCATTGGTTCTTGATCAAAAGTTACCTCCTGAAATGCTGAAATATTGACCAATTCTTTTTGGTACAGTGACTCTGTGTATTCCTCCCATCTTCTTTTGATGCTTCTTGTATCATTCAATATTTTGTCCATAGAATCCTTCAATGTAGCATCTTGAAGCTTGAATTTCTTCTTCAGTTCTTCCATCTTGAGAAATGCTGAATGTGTTCTTCCCTTTTGGTTTGCTAATACCAGGTCTTACAACATTTCATTACAATACTTTTCTTTGTCTTCTCAAGCCACACTTTGATATCTTCTGTTCAGCCCTTTTACTTCATCATTTCTTCCAATCTCTTTAGCTACTCTATGTTCAAGAGAAAATTACTTCTGACATCCATTCTGGTTCTTCTCTTACTTTCCTGTCTTTTTAATATCCTTTTGCTTTATTCATGTGTGATGTCCTCGATGGCATTCCCCAACTCATCTGGTCTTTGATGAATAGTGTTCTATATGTTAAATCTATTCTTGATATGGTCTCTAATTTCAGATTGGTATATTCAAGGCCATACTTTGCTATTGTGAACTTGTTTCAGTTTTCTTCAGCTTCAACTTGAATTTGCATATGAGCAACTGATGGTCTGTTCTGCCATCGAAACTTGGCCTTGTTCTCACTGATAATATCAAGCTTCTCCATCATTTCTTTCCACAGGTGTAGTAGATTTGATTCCAGTGTATTCTATTTGATGAAGTCCATGAGTATAGTCATTGTTTACGTTATTGAAAAAATGGTATTTGTAATGAATAGGTCATTGTCCTTGCAAAATTCTATCATGTGATCTTCAGAGTCATTTCTATCACCAAGGCCATATCTTCTAAGTACCAATCCTTCTTTGTTTCCAACTTACACATTCTAATTTTCAGTAATCATCAATGTATCTTGATTGCATTTTTGATCAGTTTCAGACTGTAGAAAATGGTAAAAAAAATCTTTTGGCATTTGTAGTTGGTGAATATATTTGAATAATAATCATATTAATTGGTCTTCCTTATAGACATATGGATATTATTCTATCACTCACAGTATTGCCCTTCAGTATAGATCTTTAAATGTTCTTTTTGACAATGAATATGATACCTTTCCTCTTTGAATTGTCATTCCCAATGTAGTAGACCATATGATTATCTGATTCAAAATGGCCAACACCAGTCCATTTCAGCTCATTAATTCCTTGGAGAGCAATCTTTAAATGTTCCATTTTATTTTTGACAACTTACAATTTTCCTAGATTAATACTTTATACATTGTTCCAATTATTCATGGATGCTTCAGTCATTAAATAAGCAATATTTTCTTTACTCTATTACAGAGTCAATTCTATTTTCCTAATGCTTTATGTTCCAAGTTTGGTGGTCCACAATGTCCTTTGGTCCACCAACTTTGATTTAGAGATTATTCCCATAGTACTTTATACATAAATCAGCAATGGCTCTTATCACACTTGTAGGAAAGAACTATTCATCTTCAAATCCAGACATTTAATACAGGGAGTGGTACATTTAAACCCACTGCCATTGAGTCAATTTCAACTCATAGAGACCCTATAGGACAGAGTAGAACTGCTCCATGTTGTTGTTGTTGTTATTTGCTGTCGAGTCGGCCCCGACTCATAGCGACCCCTCCTTGGGTTTTCGAGGCAGTATCACTACGGAAGTAGGATTGCCCAACCTTCCTTCCGAGGAGTGGCTGGTGGGTTTGAACCACCAGCCTTCTGGGTAGCAGTCAAGTGCCTTAGGCACTATGCTACCAGAGCTCCTGAACTGCTCCATAGAGTTTCTAAATCTGTAGATCTTTACAGAAACAGACTGCTTCATCTTTCTCCTGTGGAGTCACTTGTGGGTTCAAACTGCCAAACTTTTGGTTAGCAGCTGAATGCTTTAAACACTACACCACAAGAGCATCTTGTGGTACCTATAACTCAAAACCAACTCATTGCTATTGAGGTGATTCCAACTCATAGCGAACCCCACTGGGTTTCCAAGACTGTAAATCTTCACTGTCTCATCTTTCTTCCATTGGGCGGCTGGTGGGTTCGAACCACCGACCTTTTGGTTAGCAGTCAAATGCCTTAACCACTACACCAAAAGAGCTCCTTTTGTGCTACATGTAGTATGTGTTAAATAAATATTGAGTAAATGAATGAAGATTTAGTAAACAAATGAATCAATCTTTTTCCCTCCCTTCACAACATTCCATTTTTATATAAGATGGATGCCTAAAGTATTTTTCCCTTGGGTTGGTCAGTGACAGAGTGGAAAATGGAACTGTAACAGGTACTGCCTGTGATCTATTTAGATTTCCTTGGATGCTTTGGATGCCTTTGACTTTCTTCACAGGATTGCGTTTGATCTATGGGGGACTGTCTGAGCAAGGATGAGAAAAAGGCCATAATTTACTCCCCTCCCCCACATCCTCCAAGCAGCCTGAGTCATTGTAAGATGAAGGCAGGCATCCGAAATCCTGTCCTTGTGCCAAATGTTCGCATAAACTGAGATGAAGTTTACATTCCAGAGGTTTTGCCAGCATCAGACTGAGGTTAAGACTTTGCCTAAAATCATACCCTTACTTACCTTCCTCCCCTCACTTACTTAGGAACACTTCTTTATTAAAATATTTGCATGAGTCTTTGTTGAGTCCAACCCAACTTCGGAAAAGAACAAAGGAGTCCTAATAGTTTTACCCCTGCTTCTATGTAGGCACCATCACCACATTTCTTTCTGTGGAGAGGGAAACTACCTGCTGTATAAGCAGTAAGGAACCCTTGGCACAGTGATTAAAATATTTGACTGCTAACCAAAAAGTCAGCTCTTCAAACCCACCAGCTGCTCGGAGGTAGAAAGATGAAGCAATCTGCTTCTGTAAAGATTTACAGACTTGGAAACCCTATGGGGCAGTTCTACTCCATCCTTATAGGCCATGATGAGTAGGAATCAACTCAATAGGAGTTTATATATGTATATGTGTGTGTGTGTGTGTGTGTACAGTTTTGCTATTTCCTTTCTCTCATCAGGCTCTTACTCAGCTCCTTCACTTCACAGCCTTTAATTGCTTTCTCTAATTTTAAATTTTCCATGTATCCATCCTGAGTTTGGTCTGACCTGAGATACTAGGATTCCTACAGGAGACTCCAATAGCTCATTTTATCCAGATGGAAATGTATTGACTATTGTCAAGTACTTTAAGCATGTCAAAACTTTGGCCACATTATCCTGGTGCTCTGTGTATTTAACTACATAGGAACAGGATGGCTGTTTAATTTAATATCCTGGAAGGTGGGCTTTCCAGATGACTGGCCACAAGAACAAATCTACACAGATGGCCAGTTGCTTGGCTTGTCTGATGAGCACAGCAAGTGCCAGTGAGAATGACTGTCAAGTGTTAACTCTTGTCAAGTGTTTGTCAGGTAAGTCACCAAGCTGACTCTGACTAGTGGCCAAAAAGATTCCCTACTACTGTCAGGTGAATACTCTGGTGAACATTAAGCTCCCATCTCTGTTCCCTTCACTGCTATAAAAACACTGACAATTGCTGAGACCACGAAGAGTATTGAACAGAAGGGCAATGGCATTTCTGAAACTGCTGTCTGCTGAGAGAACAGTGATTCAATTGCATTTGAAAATTCAAATGTCTTCCCTAGAAAAAAATTGGACACCTGGCATGAGATGGAGTGGTTACAAAGGTGGAGAATAGATCTAGGCATTCTAGAGTGAGCTGGATCCCAAGATCTATCCTAAGAATCATACACACCTCTAAACTAATGTCTCAAGGCAAATTGATTCTTTACTAATCAGTTCCAGATGACATAACGTTGTTGGATAGAACAGAATTCTCTTGAGATTATCAAGTCTGAGGACAAATTAGGATCAGGTTTTGTCTCCCCAATCTGTAATGTGAATTTGTTTGAATATCTTAAGTATTAGAGTCTTTGCACAAATTTTCAACTGGCCTCAAGGTATTAAACCCAAGTCCTTCTGTTTGCTTATGGCTTATGGTAATACTTTCCCCATGGAGCTTTGCCACCCCGTGACTTTTGTCAAGAGTGAGGTACCTAGAGCTCTAACAAAGAACAGGGATAAATGAGCTCACCGCAAGGGAGAGAAGTCTGTCAGCAGAGAGTTTCCCTACCAGGGACTGCTCTTACAATATAAAGTAGAGCATGCACAGAGACAAATTTAGCATTTCCAAAGGAAACATACGACAAAAATTTCCCTTAGTGCTGTGTGAGTTGCAAGGAAAAAATCATAGAAAAATCATAGATGAGTCTCTACATAGACAAAGGGAAATTAGTGCCTTCACGGGTAAAGAACCTACGTTATTCTTTTAGGATCTCTAAACCTCATTTGTCATCAGAATTGCCTGGACAGCTTGATAAAGATATAGATCCCCAATATTTATCTCAGGAATTCTGATTGAGTATGTCTGAGATTGGGCCCAGGGATTTGCTTTTAATAAGTTCCTTGGGGATTTTAACGATGGGTCATGTTTAAGAATCACATTCCAAAAAGAAGACTAAGAATTGTCTGCCCCTGGAGAGAGCAGGCTAATATGTGACGTGACAGCAAAGATAACTGAAACCTGCCTACATGTCCAAATCTAGGCTCTTTTGTGCAGCTCTTTGCATCTCATGGGAAATCTCCCAGACTTGGAAATTATACAGAAAATGCTATTTTAAAAAAAGCAATGAAGAGAGGGGTGGCAAAAGGAAGTCAAAAGGAAAGCTGATTCTTTCAAAGTGCAAGTAATTGATTCTGTAAGCCAGGACTGGACTCTGCATCTTATTTTAAAGGACTAGGAAGAGACAAACAAAATTTTATTTTAAATGAAAAAGAATACACAAATAAAAGAAAATAAATTTAAACAAATAGTTCAACATAGATAATTACATTTTAATTAAAACAGAATTATATACATTGGATTCCTAAAATTTTGCAGTGTGTTCGTTATTTCATTCTTTTCATTTATCCATTGTTTTATTTACTAACTTGCTGATTCACATAACAAATTATACAGCTACAAAATGTTCAAGGCTAGGATTTAAGTCTTCACAAAGCTTAAGAAATGAAGACTAAGAAAGGATGTGCCACATTGAATTAATTTCCCTCAATATTTACAATTATGAATGAGATAGTTAAATAGTTTCCCCAGGTCAAAAGCCTGGGAAACTAACTAAGATGCAGTTGCCAGTGAGTTAACTGCAACTTAAGGCAACCCCAACATGTGTCAGAGTAGAACAGTGCTCCACAGGGTTTTCCATGGCTGAGTTTGTGGAAGTCAATTCCCAGTCTTTTTTTCTGAGGTACCTCTGGTGAACTCAAACCAGCAATCTTTTGACTAGTGGCCAAGCATATTAACTGTTTGCACCAATCAAGGAATCACATAGTGCCTAACTGGATCAAAACTGCAAATTAGAGAAATTTGGATTAACTCAAACCTGTTTGCTTCTAAAATGTTCATTCTTAACTACCATATGTTGGTGTTCAAAAAAATACATTTTTGAGATTGACTTTATCTATGTGTGCACTGGCTGGCCCCTGATGATGTGGTCAGACATGTGGTCCTGGTAGAGGGCCCACAGCTTCAGCCAGCATATCTGCTCTAGGGCCCTAACTGTCTAGGTTGCCCTCATATAGACTCCTGCCAGCTCAAGCCACCCACTCAGCCCTGGGAACCTCTTGACCTCACTGGTCTGCTATGCTAGGATGAGGTGAGGGTGGATACAAAGGTCTGGCCTTTGCCAAGTCTGAATCTTGGCATCCAGACCAAACTGGATTCCATGACACATACATCTAGTGATCCAAACCTCAACTGGTCCTCAGGTCAAAGCAGTTTCCAATTAGTCAAGGATTGTAGCTAAATTCTTGAGGATTAAATAGCCTCTATTAAAAACCCAAAGCTAATCTTGGGCTGGGTCAAGAGAGAACTGGCTTAGCTTTCAGGAAAGAGCATCCAGCCAGCTCTGGAGTCATTTCAAATTTGTTTAGGCAGATTCTAAGAAGGTAGAATAGGCAGAAAGTCTGCACAGACCCTCTTTAACAAAGAAAAGGGAAACCAATTAACACAGACACAGAAGATAATCCTGGCCCCCTGAGCCTTGAAGTGAAGGATATAGAAGTGGACTAAACCCCAAATAGCAGAAAAATTTGCATGAAAATACCAAAAAAGGAGATATACAGACCTGCAGTCTGCCAGTGATCCTGATGGCACAGACAGCTTGGAGATTCCCAAGTGGTGGTAGGACTTAAGAATTAACCTAAAAATCAGCCCTGCTAGCCAGAGACTGCATGGAGGACTGCTCTGGTGGCTGTGGAATAAAAGGGGAAGCAATGATGAAGAGGAAAACCTGCTGAGCTATGGACTTTTGCCAGGTCGGAGGGCACCAACATTTTGAATGTTTACTAGCAGCTTGACCATTTTGGATGTTTAAAGAGACAGTGCTCTCTGAGATTCCAGGGGCATAGAAGAGGTTCTGCTTTCCAGTAACCCCAAGGACACTCCGGACCTGCACAACTGAAAAGGTGCAACATTCTTCTTGTTACTCTTATACCCCAAACCTACTTAGTGAACTGAGGTGCAACGACCCCCCACTCCCACCCACTTTCTGGGCCCACAGGAACTCCATCCAAGTCTGTGTGCTTGGATGGAGCCTGGGTGCCCTGGCCTGTCCTATGCCTATTTTTTTCTTTTTCTTTGTTTTCTTTTTCTCTTTCTTTTTTCTGCTGTTTAGTTTATTTCTATTTGTCTGTTTTAAAACTTGTTGTTGTTGTTATATGTCATCGAGTCAGCCCCGACTCATAGCGACCCCTCCTTGGGTTTCCGAGGCAGTATCACTATGGAAGGAGGATTGCCCAACCTTCCTTCCGAGGAGTGGCTGGTGGGTTTGAACCGCCAGCCTTCTGGTTAGTAGTCAAGTGCCTTAGGCACTATGCTACCAGAG
>NW_006921785.1:2461435-2482981 GCF_000298275.1 Orycteropus afer afer
AATCATGGGAGAAAGAAGGGCTGCTTATGCACAGGGAGACAGCTCAGGGGGCAGGAGTGCATGGAGGGATGGACACAGGGAAGAGGTAACTACCAGGAAGAAGTAGGAGAGGAGGTGTTGCATTGTGGTAAATTGTGGTCAATGTCATGACACAAAGTGTATGTGAACTGCTGTATGGAAAGTGTATTTGCTCTGTAAATTTTCACCCAAATCACAATAAAAATATAAATAAAGAAATAAATTTTAAAAAAAGAAATTGTTTAGGCACTGTGCCAACCAGGCACTGAGCATGGGCTTGGGTTCCATGGTGCTTTCTCAATGTGCATCTCTCCCCAAGTGTCCCTTTGTAGACTTTACGAAATGGACACTTAAAACCTAGTGGAGAGGTACCTTTCATGTCATTATAATCCATGTTCCCAGACAATAGCAGAATCACAGATCACAAGAACAGAATCACAGAAGGCCCATCATTCTGACATCCCCTCCTGAGTCATTGAGAAGGTCTATAGAGGTCTCCTATGTGTGGTGCAACATATGGTGAGTCTGTTAGAGCATCTTCTCTCTTCCCATACACAGTGTTGGCTATAGGGACCACAGGCCACCACTTAGAGATGATCTCGGCTGCTTCCATGGTCAGGTTTCCGTGGGCCTTGCCTGACATTAGTTGCAAGGGACCCCAGCCCTCTGTGAGGAGCATGGCCACTCTATGTCACTCCTGGCCATTCTCCACCTCCCTCAGTCACTTTCTCACATCTAGCCATTTGGAAACACACTCAGACTCTTCACATCACCTATGTGTCATTGTATGATGCATCAATCACTACCAATATCTGCTCTCTGACAGTCACTTTATTGTCAGGTGATAGACACACAGACCCCAGAGTAAGATTCTCTCCCAATATCTTTTCATTACATCTTTCTCTTCTTCAGGCCCTTGCAAAGATTCCTAAAGGTAACAGAGAATAAACTGAAAGGACCTCACCCGACTGTACTCAAAATTTACCCCTGTTCTCTGTTTGCCTTTTAAGTAAGCTTGTGTATCTTAAAATGCATACCTTTCCCTGAGGGTTCTCCTCTTCTTGTGAAAGCAAGGTTCTAATGTCCTCTGCCTATCAACATATTCTTTGAAGTACATACCTAATCTTTTTAATTTCACACACATACTGTAGAAATGGACAGCCAAGCTTATTAAGCACAACATTGGGATCACTACACTTTGTGTTTTTGGCTGTTTATATTCCTAGCCCTATTGTTTTAGTTAAGTTCTTTTGTACTGAATAAAAACAGATGTTCACAGACAGAAGAGAAGAAATAAATAAATGAAACAGGCCAGTAATTGAATATCTTTTATTGAGTTATGCCACCGTTGCTTGCTGCATCCCTAGTCATGTGCATGGCCCTGTGTTAGGTGCAGGGTAGAAAAATAAGATGAATTGGGCTAGGTCCCTAGCCTCAGAGAATATGCTTTCTCATAGATGTAGAGTCAGGTGGGAGTGGGGGTATGTTGAGATACTATAGGACTATAATCAGTTGTCATTGCATGATGACTGCATACATGTCAGAGTACAAAGAACTGTGCTTCCTGGGGTTTTTAATGACTGACATTTCAGATGTAGAGTGACAGTCCTTTCTTTGAGGCACATATGGGTAGACTCAAACCTCTCTAACCTTTTGTTTAGCATTGAATATATTAACCATTTGCACCATCCAGAGACTCCATAATACAAGGTAAAAAGAGAAGTACACCACACAGAGGATATGTGGAATATAATGGGTGTGCAAATGAAAGACAGGCATTCTAATTGGATCCTGATAAATGAGTGGGATTTCGATTGTAAGATGAGAGTAAAAATGATTGTTGCCCAAAAAAAGAAAAGCAAAGGTATTACAGTGTGAAGTGAGTACTGAATACTGGGAATAATAGGAAATTTAGCTTGCTGCAAGTCCCTGGTTCATTTTAACAAGTCTAACAGGAACTAACATCACCCATCTGACAATTTGTCATATTGTGGTAGCTTGCATTTTGCTATGAGGTTGGAAGCTATGTTACTGGTATTTCAAATACCAGCAGGGTCACCCATGGTGGACATGTTTTTGATGCACATCCAGACTGAAATAGACTAGGAAGAAAGTCCTGGGTATCTAATTCTTAAAAATTAGCTGGTGGAAAACCTACAGATCACCACAGAACATTGTATGATATTTTAAAAATACATTTAAAAATATTTAAATATATTAAAAAAAAAAAAAAAAACTCACTGCCATCAAGTTAACTCCAACTCATAGTGGCCCCCATTGGGTTTCCAAGGCTGTAAATCTTTACAGAATCTTTCTTCCATGGAGCAGCTGGTGGGTTCAAACCACTGACCTTTTGGTTAGCAGCCAAATGCCTTAACCACTACAACATCAGAGCTCCTTATTGTATAATACAGTTCTGGCAGATGAGCCCCTGAGGTTGGAAGGCACTCAAAACGCATGGTAGCCACAATAATGGATTTGAGTATACCAATGATGATAAAAATTGCACAAGACCAGGCAATGTTTCGCTCTGTTGTACATGGGGTCATCATAGGTCAGAGCTGACTTACTGGCAACTAACAACAATGGGAAACAAAGGGCAGACAGAATGCTTGTGAAAGTACTTTTCAACTTTTTATGCATAAAGAAGTGAGCACAAGGCAAGGCTGATAGAGCATCCTCATGACCCTGAAAATCTATACAGAAACAAGGGCTATACAGAATTCAAGCAGAGTAGTAACTTTCTGCTTATGGAGCCTGACATCAGAAACCAGAGCTTTGTCTGATTACATGAGGAAGACTCATAGGCCTCTGGTTTTATGCTTTTACGCTCCTAGCTGTGGGAGTTTGACCTTTTCTGTGATGGATGGTCAGGTTCAAGAGAACTTCCATGAGAAACTAAAGACTCTTTCTGGACAGAATTTATCTTCGTGATTGCAAATGTATTGAGCTGCCTTGCTTGTGTTTTTTCCTTTTCAATGTCACAAATTTTTCTTGTAGGGGGAACCAGCATGGGACAGTGAGACTGAAGACAATCTGCATCTGAATCCGGTTCCTCTGCTCACCAGCCATGTGTCATTGGACAAGATACTGAGCCTCTTAGAGTCTCAGGTACTTATCAAAAGAATGACAATAATTCCCTGCCTTCCTCCTGAGATTGTCTCAAGAGTTAAAGGAGAGAACAAATATGAAAACATTTTGTAAACAGTAACACTTTGTGTGTAAATCAAGAATAATAATGTCTGGGTGTTAGGAAATGTCTGGGACTTTGTAAAGATATTGCTTGGATTCTCATTTTATTAAGCAGAATGAAAGATTCAGAAAGAGAGATTGATTTTAGACAAACAGAAGTATAGATTGTACTTGCCTCCTTTGTACAGAATAATTTATTATAGCATAAACTACATACAAGGCTCTGAATAAATAATCTCACTTTCCAGTCATCACATCTGCAAGTGTGCACCTGCACACTTCTGCACACACATAAGGTTAGAGATGGCATCGACTCATTTCTCTACTCAGATCATACTGAGGAATGGGAGTCTGGAGTCAGGCTGCTTCTTTGCAGGTTGGAGGTGAGTACCTTGGGGTAAACATACAGGGGATGCTCTCAAGTGTTTAGAATTCTGCTGTTTCTTTACTTTTCTCCTCCATATCCCAGTCAGGTTGGTAGCTCTGTGTTAGGGTTTAGGGGCTTTCTCCCATGTTCTTTGCTCAAAATTTTCAAAAGACCTCTAAGAAAATACATATGTTAATAGTTTACCTTCGTCAGTCATTTAGAAGTTAAGACTCCTTGTTGCTCATCTATTTTCTAGGCTCTTATTCTCATCAGAAGCCAGCTGTCAAGGTACAGAGCAGACAAGTCTGATGGCCTCACAGGAAGATCTTACAGGCCCAGGGAAATCGTCAACCCCAGATATATCCTCCTAAATTTATGTCTCACAGGAGTGTCAGTGTGATGTCCTGTGTAGGTGGCAGTAGTAAGTGGTTCAGACCACAGCATAGGACAGAGACTGAGAAAGAGCTTGTAAGTGTCAGTTGATACTTGACTTTCTCCATAAACTGCCTTTCAATATCCATTCAAACCCTCTAATGCCACAGAGCTCACACCTCTTGAGGCCATCTACTTCCTTTCCCAACTGTAATCTTCACATCATCCTGAAGTTGTTTGCACCATGATCTTTACCTACCAGTACTGATTTTGCCTTCTTGTGTCATCTGGAACAGTTGGCTTCTTCTTTCCCATGACAACCTTTCCAATATTGGAATACTGCTCTCACAGTTCCCTGACTCTTCTTTTTTCAAGGCTAAGTACTCCCTGTTCCTTCACTTACAGAATCTAAGATGTAGTTAATCCCAAGTACAATATTCAAAATTAGGCCCTTTTGGCAGAGATTACAGTGTTGCTTGGCTGATGGGGACCAGAATCTTCCACCCTTGGCCCCACCAATTGTTTCTAGGTTGCTGAGGATGGAATCATTTAGGACCAAGGCAAGAGCAACTCAGCGTCTCAGAAAGAAAAACATGCACTTCCTTTTTGTCTTGTTTTGTTTCAAACACACCTAGCCCAGGCCTGGCAATGTGCCTGGCATTCATTTGAACAGAAGATTGCCTCATTCCACACAATGAAGAAGAAATCTTTGTTCTGCTTGCCTGTAACACCAAACTAAACAGCCTGCCCTACTAGAGCTTCATCACTAGGAGGTATTTGGAATCAATTTAAGGCTTGCTTGAAAAATCTGTGTTTGAGGCTGGATCTGCTCTCCTCCTGAATCCATTTTCTCATCTGCATCGTAGCGATGATAAGACTTTCACTGAGTCACAGGAGAACTTTACAATTCAAATGAACTCATGGAGGTGAAAGCACTTTGTATGGGGTTCTTACAAATATGAACTGTGTGTACTGGAAGGAGCCCTGGAGGCGCTGTAGTTAGAAAATTGGGCTGCTAACCAAAAAAAGGTTAGCATTTAAACCCACCAGCTGATCCATGGGAGAAAGATGAGGCAGTCTGCTACCATGAAGATTTACAGTCTTGGAAACCCTATGGGGCAGTTCTACCATATCTTATGTGGTTACTCTGAGTAGGAATCTACTCGGTGGCAGTAGGTTTGGCTTGGTGCATACTGTTCTTGCTCATAACAAGGTTGTAGACCATTCCAAGTTGCCCCTACCCCTCATTCTTTAACTTTCATAAATTGAGCACAAAAAAAAAAAAAAAAAAAAAATCCCAAAACTATTACTTTTAGAACAAGACATTAGGAGCTACCACATCACTGCTGAGTCTGACATTGTTAACAAATAAATAAATAAAGGAAACACTTCTTTCTGTACCAAAGAACCCAATGACACTGCAGCTTTGAAACACTGAAATACCTTCAGTCCTATTCTACAGCCAGAAGCAACAAACTGCCCTTGTGGTTAAGAAATACCACATTTCCAGAATTATCAGCAGTCACAGAGCTACCAACCATGCTCAAGAGCTCCATCAGGGAAGGAACTGGTGGCAGATGCTATCCATAAGTAGCAAAGCCAGCCCGGGCCAGGACATTCACACTCTGCTCAGAGCATGCATTTAGGATCTGAAGTTCACAATGAAAATCTTGCTTTTGCTTTAAAATGCTATTTGTGGATGTTCTCCTAGAATTGTTATCGGGCTGAGCTAACAGAAAACTGGATGTGTGCTAGTTGAATTAAGCCAATACAACCAAATCATAGTAGTGATAAAATAAGGGAGAAATTTATTTTTCTGGACACTGAAGCATCAGATTTAAGAAATGCATAGGTTGTATGAGGACTTATTTTGATGATGATGTTACATTGTCGCACAAGATGAATGTTCCTCAGAAATAACACAGCAGAGGAGTGAATAGCTCCTGGAGTTGGGTATGTGATGCGAGAGATTCCTAAAACATGAGAGAAGTTCATAGGATCCAGGACAGGTAGGGTTTCCTGGGCAGCCCTAGCCCCTGATATGCTTCCCTTTCTTTCCTAGAAATACCAGCCTGACTGACTACCTAACTTTTGGGGCTCAGTGCAAAATGAAAATGTGGGGAGAGGGGTCCCCTTTTCAAAAATTAAGAATTTCAAGATAGTGACAGTGGAGCATTAAACTTCTGAGCACGGGTCCCATGTGACTGCACAAAATACAGACTCATGAAGCCAGCCCTGAATACAGGAGATTTTCCAGCTCCTTTGACTAATAACATGTATGGCACTTTGGAGGTGAGGCGATGAAAGCCCTGTGTGTCCCCTGTCACAATAAACATGAAACCCTTGTGTTGAATCGACACAGCCATCAGATTGGAGCAGTCACCACTATGAAGACAGCTGTTCTCAGAGTGGGCTAAAAAATAAGCTCTTGTATGTTAAGCCATTGAGATATGGAGTTGTTTGTTATTGCAGCATATACCTAGCCTATCCTGACAAATACACAGAGAAGGCTAGGAGTAGAAGGAAGTCTCCAGTGCGAAAAGTTCTACAAACAGGAGCCACACAGTGAAGACTCGTGTGATGGCCCCCATGCATTAGTTTTTCCATTGATGAAGTAAAGATTCAAAAATGATCTTTAATATATTACTTTATGAGTATACATAATACTACTTCCCATAACCCATAAAGAAAAAAAAAATTATCCTAAGAAGAAGAAATGTATATTATTCTTCTTTATCATCCTCCAAATGTCTTACCCCAGGGCCATCCTTAGCCCATTCTTGATTCACTGAACATCCCAAATACATTCAGAAGCCAAGAGAAAAGCACCGTTTGGGGCCAGTGTTCTGTTCTACAGAAAGCGTATTTTATCAAACACACTTTAATTTGTCACAATGATTTGATAGATATACTCAGTATGCCAGCTGATATTATGAGAGTCCCTTTTGTCATTGTTTCTCTGTTATATCAACTTCAGATACCACATTTCCTTCAAAGCTGTTCTTCATTGCTCTCAAACACAGGATTGCTGTAAGACACTCCCCTGTCACACCCAGGCATGTCACAATAGGAGGTCTGGTTTAATGGGGGCCAGCTGGGGTCCTTTGCCAAGACCCTCTGCCATATCCGATACTGGCTTTTTGATTGATAGCCAAAACATCTTTTGATTACCATCCACAGGGCTCGGTTTTCAATAATGGCCTCCTGCAAAATAAAAGAGTTTCTCTTTACAATTAGAGGTCAAGTGTCCCCAGGCTATGGCACTCAGACCATGATGAGACACTACTGCATCAGCTGCCTAGATCCAGTTTGACAAAGAACTTAAGCCCTGGACAAATCTAAAGTGGTTTAATGGGTTAGAGCTCAGATTCTCAGACTTTTCCACTTACGTAACCCTTCTAGAAGAAAAGTTGTTGTTGTTGTTGTTATGTGCCGTCGAGTCAAACCCGACTCATAGCGACCCCTCCTTGGGTTTCCGAGGCAGTATCACTACGGAAGTAGGATTGCCCAACCTTCCTTCCGAGGAGTGGCTGGTGGGTTTGAACCGCCAGCCCTCTGGTTAGCAGGCAAGTGTCTTAGCCACTATGCTACCAGAAGAAAAGAGATGCCTACAAATTCAAGAATCTGGGGACAGAGCTTGAAGGGGCCTTCCTCAAAGATAAAATTTCAGTCTCATATTTAAGTTAAATTTAAAATTATTCAAACTTCATGTTCTACTTCAAACCACATTTGATTTGGTATAAAATTACAATTTAAATTACTTACTACCAAATAGAACTGACCCCACAGTAAGAAGTGCTGTGTGTGTATTGTGGCTCTGGTATTCCCTGGCACACCACTGCCTAGTCGTAAACACAGGTCAATGAAATTGGAATGTAGGCCACAGTCTTGGAGTTGGACAAATCTGGATTCAGGTCTCAACTCTGACTCCCGTTGTTGTTGTTGTTGTTAGGTGCCATTGAGTTGGCCCTGACTCATAGCAACCCTATGTACAACAGAACAAAACATTGCCTTATCCTAGGCCATCCTCACAATCTTTGCTATGCTGGAGTCCATCATTGCAGCCACTGTGTCAGTGCATCTCATTGAGGGTCTTCCTCTTTTTACCAATCATGATGTCCTCCAGGGACTGACTCTGAGTATGGGCAAATTAATTACCCTTTCTAAGCCTCAATGATTAGAAGTAATAATTCCTTCCTCTTATGTTTGCAGTATGGATTGTATTATTCTTCTTGCAATGGAGGGCATGGTATGTCATAATCTCCTCCCTTTTCCCACCCTTCTGAAACTACTCATTTAAGATGTCTGAGCACTGTCACCTGATTCAAGGCAAGCACATATGATTCTAAACATCCCCTACAAATATTTCCCTGAAAAGCATTTTTAAGATTGAAAAACATCTGCATTCTTGAGAACACGTTTGACTGCCATTTTATTTCATGAGTTAGGCTAAGCCTCAAATAGGACCTAAGATATAACTTACAGTATAGAGTGCATGGGGGTTACCTGTTTAATTTTTCATTTTTATGATATTTGATTGAGTGTCTTACAAGTTATTATGAAAGAAACAAGGAAAAAAATATGAGGAACCAAGCAATCCTACAGTATTACAGTTTGTTGTGGTGCCTGTGAGTGGTATTTTTCTAAATTCTAAGTTAATTCTATAGGAACCTATAAGGAATTTTGTCAGAGATAGTAGTTTTTCTAAAATCTACTCATTTGAGGTTTGAGTCCCACTGCTCATGAAAATGATGAATAGCTAGTCAATCTTTCCTCTGATAACTGGACAGAAGCCAGCAGGCTAAGAAAATCCCACACAACCATCTCATCGGCATCTTGCAAACCCTGGGGTTTACCTAGCCAGACCTGTTATTCTACTTTCCCACAGCAAGGCATTTTGTCCTCCTTAATTAACAAAAGAACAAGAGTTCTCCACAGAATTGAGATAAAGCTTGGAAGGAGAGTTCTAGTATCCAATAGATGGTTTTCTAATCTAACTAACCACCAGGAAACCTCAGCAAACCTGAAAATAAAACAAGACAAAACTCATACATATACACACATGACAGGCACTCCCACACATGCACACACATGAATGCACATATATGCGCACACACCCGGGCCAGATTACGCGGTAAGCAAGGGATGCACAGGTTCACTTGTGCCTTCTCACCAATCAGCAACGCACAATTTCCCCTGTCCCTCACCACATCAAAGATGTGGTAAAACCCATGTGAAATTGCTCACCAGAGATTAACTACTAAAGTAATTAAGGCCATGCATTCCTTGTCAATGGAAACTGATGCATACCATGCTTACAGGGGTTAATCCAAAACCCACTGCCAAGAAGTCAATTCCAACTCATAGTGACCCTATAGGGTAGGAAAGAACTGCCTGGCAGGGTTTCCAAGGCTATAAACCTTTATGGGAACAGATTGCTTCATCTTTCTTCCAGGGAGCAGCTAGTGGGTTTGAACTGCCCACCTTTTGGTTAGCCTGTGGCCCACCAAAAACCCAAACCAAACTCACTGCTATCAGGTCAGATACGACTCATAGTGACCCCTCCTTAGGTTTCCAAGGTGGTATCACTACGGAAGTAGATTGCTCAACCTTCCTTTCGAGGAGTGGCTGGTGAGTTTGAACCACCAGTCTTCTGGTTAGCAATTAAATGCATTAGACATTACACAGAAAAAATTTAGTGCTTTATACCTTGCTTTGGACACTGTTGCAGTTCAAGAACCATGATGGTCCACATCACCTTTCTGGTCTGGAAGGGGAAACTAAAGCACTGAGAGATGATGGATCCTGTCATTCT
Organism: Orycteropus afer afer; assembly: GCF_000298275.1. NCBI lineage: Eukaryota > Metazoa > Chordata > Mammalia > Tubulidentata > Orycteropodidae > Orycteropus > Orycteropus afer. Next base: position 2,471,200 of record NW_006921785.1, read on the forward strand.
ACATTGCAAATTAAATGTAGAACTAGAAATATAAGTAAAGTCTTTGTGAGACTACATTTTAAAAACAAAACAAAATTTGACTACACTACCGCTTCTCACTGACTGTTCAAACAATTCATACATATATACATAAATAAACAAACACAGAAATGAAAAACAAAGTGGGTGGTGGGGGTACTGAAGGAATCCATATAAGCTCCTATACCTCATACCTTTAAGCTGGAGGCTAGACCATGATAATTGGCAAAGTATGAATAAGGTCTCATTCAATCCTATTTATTCCATAGTCTGCTCTAAGATTAAGGGTATAGTTAGGATTAAAGTTAAACTTTAGCAGGCCAGACAATAAGTAGGGCAGTGCAACAGGAGGCCAGCCATCCTCCATGCCTGTCCAAGAACACTCACTGGACCTGTTAGAGGGTGGCCAGCAGTAGAGGGTTAGCACGGCCAATCCTAGGCATCCTTGGGATCTGCTGAAAACCCGGAGTCACATGAGGAAGAACATCTTGCTATGACCAACCTAATCTAGGGTCTTTAGCTACTGTGCTAGGCTCACCTCTTGAGGCAATAAACATATGTGCCCATTATAACTATCTTCACTAAAGATTCAGGGTTTTGATTTATCCCTCAGAGTCTGCTGAGAGCAGGTGAAAGGGTATCTGCCAGCTTCTGGAGACTGTCCCAGCTGTTTATAGGGGTAGGGCACAAGGATGGGAACTGGTATTCAATGTTGGTTCTCAGTTTGGAAGTTCCTGGGAACCCACACAAAGCAGCCACGAGTGCTGCTCCATTTCTCCCTCAACATGAGAAAAAAAGGAGCAGCTTCATCTTTCATGAACATCTAATTATACCCCCTCCATCTGCTGGAGCTAAGCAGGACCTTCTTACATTTAATAATCGAATAAACCTTTACCCAGTTCCTCCTGGAATGAACAGGGGTTTAGGTACTAGAACTACTGAGATCAGTTCTTGCTAGCATAGTTAATGTCAGGAGAGAGAAGAAATATATACACATATAACTATATGATTTGTCCTCTTTCTCCCTGTAAACTGTGAGTTTCATGCCTCTGTCATTCTTATCCCCCTAGCATAATGCATGGTGCATCATCAACAAATGCCATGGGAAATAAATAAATAAATAAGAAAGAAAGGAGGAAGGGAGGGAGGAATGAAGGGAATAAGTGGTAAGTGGCATAAGAGATAATATAACAGTAAAACCAAACCAAACTCACTGCCATTGAGTCAATTCTGACTCATAGTAACACCCTAGGACAGAATATAACTGTCCCATAGACAGTCCTATAGGCTTCTGTAAATCTTTGCAGAAGCAGACTGCCAGGTCTTTCTCCCATGGAGCAGCTGGTGGTTTTGAACTGCCAACCTTTCAGTTAGCAGCTGAGTGCTTGACCAACTGCATCACCAGGGCTCCTGGGATAATAATAACTAATATTTATTAAACACTTACTGTTTGTTTCTCACTGTTCACATTTTGTGCTAACAATCATGCTCTGACATAAGATATCATTATTATTACCATTTTATAGATGAGGAAATAGACACAGAGAAGTAGAGCAAAATTGTTGTTGTTGTTGTTATGTGCCGTCAAGTCGACCCTGACTCATAGCGACCCCTCCTTGGGTTTCCGAGGCAGTATCACTACAGAAGTAGGATTGCCCAACCTTCCTTCCGAGGAGTGGCTGGTGGGTTTGAACCGCCAGGCTTCTGGTTAGCAGTCAAGTGCTTTAGCCACTATGCTACCAGAGCAAGAAACTGGTAAAGCCAGGGCTCAAACCCAGGTAGATTCCTCCAGAGGTTGTCTCTTACCTACAAATATACTGACACAAGAATGGCTTCCTGCTAGGAGATTATGAAAGATGCTGTTGCTTGATTCCCTCCATGTCTTCCCTGCCTAGCTTTAAGGAAAAAAAAAAAATCATAAATAGACTAAGCCAATCTGTGTAACCTCTTGGCATAGATTCACTTTTCCAGAGTCCCTTTCTACTCAGGGTGGCCCTGAGACCCAGTTCTACCCAATGAGGCATAAGAGGAAGTCTGTTGGTGGGCTGTAGGTTATTCATTTGTTTCCTGATAAAAGGTTCAGACTCAAGGGACCTTCCCTTTTCTTCTTGCACTAAAAAGAGATACAGTGCCTAGCTATGAGGAAGCTGCCTTGTGATCATAAGCAACAAGCACAAAGATGAAAGGGCAACATCAAAGAACAGAGAGACAGAAAGGTGAAAGAACCAGGACCCTTTGTGACACTGTTGAACCACTAAACCAGTTCTGAAACCATCTCCAATATGCTAACTCGATGTCCTATTCTACACCACTAGTTCCTATGCAGTCTTTAATCTATTCAGGAAAGAAGCTTCACTGAGCTACTACCTACATAATACTGTAGGGAATAAGGCTCTAGGTGAGCATAGTCTACCATGAGTACTGCCTTTGCTGGGACCATCTTGACTTTGTTACTGTGAGAGGCAATAGAGACAGATGGAATCCTGTATCTCAGTTCCACCCTTCAAAAATGCCTTTGTACAATGACATATCTGACAGAGGACTTATCTCTAGAATTTATTAAAAACTCCAACACCTCAACAATAAAAAGACAAATAATCCAATATAAAAATGGCCAGAAAACATAAATAGACACTTCACCAAAGAGGATATTCAGGTGGCCAATAAACATATGAAGAAATGCTCATGATCATTAGCCATTAGAGAGATGCAAATCAAAACAACAATGAGATACCATCTGGCCCCAGCATTAGTAACAAAGTTCAACAAGACAGAAAATAACAAATGCTGATGAGGATGCAGAGTGATTGGGGCTCTCATACATTGCTGGTACAACTGTCAAATGATACAACCGCTGTGGAAAGCAGTATGGTGATTCCCTAAAAAGTTGGAATTAGAAATACCATTTAACCCTGCCATTCCATTTCTAGATATATATCCTAAAGAAGTGAGAAATCCAGGACAAGAACAGATTTATGTACACCCATGTTCATCACAGCACTATTTACAATAGAAAAAAGATGGAAACAACTTAGGTGCCCATCAACAGAAGAATGGATAAGTAAACTGTAGTACACACATACAATTAAATGCTATGCAAACCTAAAGAATAATGTAGAATCTGCAAAACACTGCATAATGTGGATGTACTTGGAGGAGATTATGCAGAGTGAAATAAGTCAATCACAGAAGGACAAATATTGTATTAGTCTGTTATTGTAAAAAGTACAGGAGAGGTTTATATATGGAAGTAAATTTTCTTTGTTAGTTACCAGGGGTGGAGGGGAGGGGAGAGGAAGGAACACTGTTAGGTAGAGACAAGTATTGATGTGAGTGAAGAGAAGGGCAATGCACCAAACATGAGTGATCAACATGGTGGTGTTGAGGAAGAGGAAGACATAGAGAGAGGTGCATGGAAGGTACAGACAACAAAGATGAACCCTTTTGCACATGCAGTACTGCATTGTCAGTGAAAGCAAACATGGATATACAGGTAGATAGATGGATGGACAGGCTGAACTATTAGGTATGTCTATGCAGGGGGCAGTGTGCCTAAGACCATGTATAGGGTTGGCAGACAATGTTTCTACAAGTGTATTTGTATGTTCTGTAAGAATTGCCAGGTATAGCTGACAAGGGATGAGGTTGTAGTCACTTCTTGATCACAGCCAGCCACCCAGAAGGAGTGAGTAGTTGGACCTGTGGTCTTGGGACCATAGTCTCAGGGGACATCAAGCTCAATTGGCATACCATACTAAACAAAAATGTCGTTCCACATCCTACTTTGATGAGTAGCAACTGGGATCTTAAAAGCTTGCGAGCAGACATCTAGATGCAACAATGGGTCTCTCCTTATCCAGAGCAAAGAAGAATGACGAAAACCAAAGATGCATGGAAACAATTAATCCAAGGGACTGGTACACCATGAAAACCTCAGCCTATACAACTATGACCAGAAGAACTAGATGGTGCCTGGCTACCACTGTCCACCACTTGGAGGGAGATCTATGTAGGAGATTCTGGATAGAGTGGGAGAACAATATGGAACAGAACTCAAAATCATTAAGAAAAAAAAAAAAAAAAAAGGAGGTGGGGACCATGTTTACTGATCTGATGGAGCCTGATAGAACCACTGAGACTATGGCCACTAACTGCCCTTCAGGTCTGGAATTGCACCCACTCCTGTGGCTTCCAGCCGAACAAAAGACAGGCATATGAGCTGAACATTTACATTAGTTAGATACACTCCTTAGAGAGCTCAATCATGGGAGAAAGAAGGGCTGTATATGCACAGGGAGACAGCTCAGGGGGCAGGAGTGCATGGGAGGGAAGGACATGGGGAAGAGGTAACAATGGGGAAGAAATAGAAGGGGAGCTGTTGCATTATGGGAAATTGCAGTCAATGTCATGAGACAAAGTGTATGTGAGCTGCTATATGAAAAGTGAATTTGCTCTGTAAACTTTCACCCAAATCACAATAATTTTTTTTTTTTTTTTTTTAAAAGCCTTGTAGGGATGCCCTCTGCCCAACTACAGGTTTAAAGAATGTAGATTACATCTAATAGTACAGAGAGGAGAGAGTGAGTTGCACTGAGAAAGAAAGGGAGAGAGCAAGCTCATTTCACTGAGGAAATAGTGCAAATGGGAGCTGAAGACTAAACATGGGAAAAGCTCACTATGAATCTCATTTCCCATCTGTAAAGTAAAAAGGCTAAAGTTGCTAAGTGAAAAAACCCAGATACAAAAGACTACATATTGTATGATTCCATTTATATGAAGTGCCCAGAATAGGCAAATCATTGTGACATAAAGTAGATTAGTGGTTGCCAGGAGATGAGGGAGAAGAGAATAAGGATGGGATTTCTTTTTAGGGTGATGAATATGTCCTAGAATTAGATAGTGGCAGTGGTTGCACAACTCAGTGAATATACTAAAAACCACTGAACTGTACACTTTGAAAAGATGGATTTTATGGCACATGAGTCATAACTTTTTAAAAATAACATGAGTTGAGTTGGTTCTCAATTTTAGAATTTTACAAATGAATACCCCAGCCCACTGCCACCAAGCCGATATTGACTCATAGTGGCACTATAGGACAGAATAGAACTGTCCAGTAGGGTTTTCAAGGCTATAAATCTTTACAGAAACAGACTGACTCATCTTTCTCCCATGGAGCAGCTGATGGGTTCAAACTTCCAACATTTTGGTTAGTAACCCAATGCTTTAACCACTGTGCCACCAGAGAGCCTATTACAAATGAATAGGAGAGATCATTTAGTTCATTCACCCAGCTCCACTTTACAGATAGGAAAACTGAAGCCTTGTTCAGAACTCATCAGAGAAAAGCACCATTGCTTATGTTGTGAAGGAAGGGAGCCTTTTGCACTGTTAGATCCTTATCAGCTAAAGGTGGTTACCCCTGACTACCCAACCCCTACTCCTGAGTGATCAGCATTCTGAGGGAACTTACCTCCACAACAAGGGACGCGAAGAAATTGGAGCTGAGCATAATGACAACGTAGACCCTCCATAGGACAGGGGTGCAGAGCAGCTGGAGAGAGATGAAAGTAGTATGAAGAAAAATATATGCTGGAATGATGTTCATATGGTCACAGTGCATATTTTCATAGGTAATAAAACATACCCATAATATACAGAAACATATGGCAAGTATTTCTATGCATTTTTGGAGATGTGGAAGGGTTATACCCAATAATGTACAGGTTATGACTCTTGCTTCTTTATTCTTTCTTTTCTTTTTTCTGTAATTTCTAAATCTCCTAAAATAAAATAAACATGGTCACTATGAAAAAAATAAAAAATAATAACAATAAAAGTGTATTTTGTTTGTTTTTTAAGAGGGAGTACAAAATTCCATTTTACCTGGATCCACAGTCAATACCCATGAAAGCAGCCATCAACAAATCTAACAATGTATTGCATATGGTAAATCTGCTGCAAAAGACCTCTTGAAAGTGTTGAAAAGCTAAGATGTCATTTTGAGAACTAAGGTGTGCCAGATCCTAGACATGGTATTTTCAGTCACCTCATATGCATGCAAAAGTTGGACAATGAATAAAGAAGAAAGATCAAAGAAGAATTGATGCCTTTGAATTATGGTCTTGGCAAAGAATATTGAATATACCATGGACTGCCAGAAGAACAAACAAATCTGTCTTGGAGGAAGTACAGCCAGAATGCTTCTTAGGACTGAGGATGGCGAGATTTCATCTCAAATACTTTGGGCATTTTATCAGGAAGGACCAGTCCCTGGAGAAGGATATTAAGCTTGCCAAAATTAAGCATCAGTGACAAAGAGGAAGACTCATCCAGATGGACTGACACAGTGGCTGCAACAACACCAATAGGTGTGTCGTTCTGTTGTACATAGAGTCACTACAAGTCAGAACAGACTCAACAGAACCTAACAACAGCACAAGAAAATAATTGTATTCCCAGGAAGTTCAGAGGGTACACATGTCAACTCTCCACACTAGGCAATGTTGCTCTTTTCTCCTTAGCTGAGCTCTGTCCTTGAGCCCTGGTCAGAGCTTCACCCTCGGGACTGTGCACAGCTACACAAGTGGTGCTGTCCACAAGGGTGCTTGCCAGAGGAGCAAGTAAGGCTGAAATCGAGCTTGTCACTAATGTCACTACTGTCTCTTTCCTCATTTCCTTTCATCCTCCTAAGTCCTTCGTCAGGCCTAGTACATTTCCTGGCACACATGAATGTTTGCTAGCTGGATGAATGAGTTAACAAACAAATAAATTCAAATACATTCTATTGCACTCAGCATTGCCATCTCATACCCTGGTGGGAGTGAGAAATGGTACAAGTTCTCTGAGGGAAATAGCAATCAAAATTAAAGGTGGAGTCAATTTCTAGGGACTTATCCTAGAGATATGGTTGAAATGACATAATTACTAAATTATTTACTGCAGCTTTGTTTATAATAGTAAAAAATTGGAAATAGATCGAATGTCTATCACCAAGGTACACTACATATAAATTATGGTACATATAAGGGAGCTCTGGTTGTGTAGTGCCTAAGGCATTTGACTGTTAACCAGAAGGCTGGTGGTTCAAGCCCACCAGCCACTCCTCGAAAGGAAGATTGGGCAATCTACTTACGTACAGATATTGCCTTGGAAATCCAAGGAGGAGTCCCTATGAGTTGGATCCGATTTGATGGCAGCGAGGTTTTTTTTGTTTTGTTTTGTTTTGTTTTTAATACAATGATACACTATACTAGCACAAAAACAGAATGAGGAAGTTTTATGTACTGACAGGGAACAATTACAAAAATACACTCTTACATGAAAGAGGTACAGGTCTGTGGTTGCAGGTGCCATGAAAACACTTCCTCAGACTCCCTGCTTTGGGAGTATAATCTAGGGTGTCCCATTGCACTGTGTTCACCCAAAGGCCACACTGTCCATGGGTTGCTCTCAGCCAATAAATGAGCCAAGTAGTTATTGATTCTAATCAGGCTCAATCGTGTGAGGCACCAGACTCTTCTGATGAGCATCTTTAGCCCAACTTTCTTAGACCTGTGCTGCAGTCTGAGACTCTGCACATCCAGCCTGCTTCTTTGCCTCTCTCCTTCACAGGGCTCAGACTCCCATCATAATGTGATGACTCTCCTCTCCTCCTCTGGCTCCCACACTTCTTCTCCAGCAGATATTTCCCCTGATAGATCCCTTGCATGCCTTGACATCTACATCTCAGAAGACCTGAACACATGCAATGTTGTTTGTTAGTTGCTGTCAAGTCAGCTCTGACTCATGGCGACTTTGTATATAACAGAACAAACCATTGCCCAGTCCTGCTTCACCTTCATGATTGTTGCTGTTTGAGTTATCAGACAATGTTCTGTTGTGATCCATAAGGTTTACATTGGCTAATTTTTGGAAAATCACCAGGCCTTTCTTCTTAGTCTGTTTTAGTCTGGAAGCTCTGCTAAAATCTTTCCACCAGGGGTGACCCTGCTGATATTTGAAATACAAGTGACATAGCTTCCAGCATCATGGCAACAGGCAAGCCACCACAGTAAAACAAACTGACAGACAGATGGTGGGCAAATTCAGTATTTTGGCACTATATGTTAAAAATGTGGGAGAAGAATATACATGTAAGGAAATATATGTATTTACGTACACAAGCATATATGTCTGAAAGTAAGTAAAAGAAACTGATACCATTGGTTGCTTCCAGAGATGAGGAACTGGTATCTGGGGAATAAGGATGAAGGGGAGATTTTCACTATATAACATTTCTAAGATTTTGAATTTTGAACAGTGTGAATGTACTCCCTATTTTAAAATACGCAAATTTTAAAAAAAGAAGCCTACAGTAACTAAGCTGCAAAACAGCATGCTTCCATTTAAAATAAAATAAATTTCATTAATCAGTCAATGTGCATTGATGATATGTATTTTAAAGATGCATGGATTTGGTGAATAATGTCAATAATTCTCCTGCCTGCATATTCTACATTTTCTAAAATGAACATAGATTTTTATGTAATAATAAGAAAAACAATGATTTTTGCAGAATCTTTTGTAATCATCCTAGCAATGTCTCCACAGTTTCCCTCCAAACCAAATTCATTCCCTATTCTGTCATACCAGAGCACCCAGCCTTTCTCTAAGAGTCTTTCATATATTAAAAAATATGATTAAACCCAATATATCTTAACTTTTAACTTCTGCAGGATTATGAACTATTGACTCAGAAGACTTGTAGGCAAAGACTATTTATTTCCATGAGTAGTTGTTGTTGTTAGGCACTGTCACGTCAGTTTCAACTCATAGTGACCTTACATACAACAGAAGGAAACACTGCCCGGTCCTGCACCATCCTCACAATCACTGCTATGCTTGAAGTCATTGTTGCATCCATAGTGTCAATCCATCTCATTGAGAGTCTTCCCCTTTTTCTCTGACCCTCTGGTTTAACAAACATGATATCCTTCTCCAGGGACAGTCCCTCCTAATAACATGACCATAGTACGAGAGATAAAGTCTCATCATTGTCACTTCTAAGGGACATTCCAGCTGTACTTCGTCCAAGACAGATTGGTTTGTTCTTCTGGTAGTCCATGGTATATTCAATATTCTTCACCAACACCATAATTCAAATGTATCAATTCTTCTTTGTTCTTCCTTGTTCATCGTCCAGCTTTCACATGCATATGAGGCTATTGACTTACAGCTTGGGTCAGGCACACCTTAATCTTCAAAGTGACCTCTTTGCTCTTTAACACTTTTGCGCAGATTTCTCCAGGGCAATACATCATTTGATCTCCTGACTGCTGCTTCACAGGCGTTAATTGTGGATCCAAGTAAAATTAAATCCTTCACAACTTCAATCTTTTCTCCATTGATCTTGATGTTGTTTATTGGTCCACTTGTGAGGATTTTTATTTTCTTTATGTTGAGGTATAATCCATATTGAATGCTGCAGTCTTTGATGTTCATTGGTAAGTGCTTCAAGTCTTCTTCACTTTCAGCAAGCAAGGTTGTATCACCTGCATATCACATGTTGATAATGAGTCTTCTTCCAATCCTGATGCTGCATTCTTCTTCATATAGTCAAGTCTCGAATTATTTGCTCAGCATATAGATTAAATAAGTATGGTGAAAGTACACAACCCTGATGCACGCCTTTCTTGATTTTAAACCATGCAGTATCCCATTGTTCTGTTTGAACGACTGTCTTTTGGTTTATGTACATGAGAACATGAGAACAACTCATGAGAACAACTAAGAGTTGTAGAATTCCCATTCTTTGCAAAGTTTTCCATAATTTGTTATGATACACACAGTAAAGTACTCAGTCTAATTCTAATCTAATCCAATTCATGGGGGGCACTCAATGACAACAACCGAAATTATACTCCTAGCCATAGTAAAATGAATATAAAAATAAAACCTAATGTAGACTTCAGTTTGTACACATCGAAAGTCACTGTGGATTCTGTAAGGTATTGCTGCTTTGGAATGGACTGTGCACTCTAAGTGCTCAACTACATTAGGAATGATGATCAGTCAAATTGTTGCCATTATATGCATTCACCATGCAAGACACTGCTAAGACAAGAATAAGATATGATCTTTTTTAAATTTTATTTTTTGTGATTTTGGTGAAAGTTTACAGAGCAAATTCATTTTCTGTATAGCAGTTCATACACATTTGTTTCATGACATTGACTGCAATCCCCACAGTGTAACAGCTCTCTTCTCACTACCTCCCTGTAGTTATCTATTCTCTGTGTCCTTCTTTCCTATGCATTCCTGCCCCCTGAGCTATCTCCCTGTGCATATACTGCCCTTCTGATCTCCCATGACTGATTGTTCTAAGGAGTGTATCTACCTGGTATAAATGTATATACCATATGCCTGTCTATTATTTGGCTGAAAGCCATGGGAGTGAGTTCAATTCCAGATCTGAAGGGTAACTAGGGGCCACAGTCTCAGGAGTTTCGCCAGGGTCTATCAGACCAGTAGGCCTGGTCTCTTTCATATTATTTTGAGTTTTGTTTCACATTTTTCTCCTACTCTATCTAGGATCTCCTGCACTGATCTATTTCTGTGTGGTTGACAATAGTAGCTGGGCACTATCTAGTTTTTCTAATCTCATGGCCATGAGTTTGCATGGTCCACTAGTTTCTTGGACTAATTGTTTCCATGCATGCTTTTTGTTTTTTTTTCATTCTTCTTTGTTCCAGATGAAGAGAAACCAATTGTTGCATCTAAATGGCTGCTTGCAAGCTTTTAAGACCCTAGTCGCTACTTGACAAAGTAAGATGAGGAACAATGTTTTTGTGTAGTATGTTATGCCAATTGAGCTTGATGTACTCCATGACCATAGTTCTGAGCCCACAGGTCCAAAAACTTGCTACATCTGAGTGGTTGGCTATGGCTAAGAAGTTAACTTTGCCCCCCATTAGTTCTATTTATATGGACATTCTTAGAGCACATACAAATACACATGTAGAAATATCATCTGCCAAGCTTATATACAGTCATGGATATATTCCCTTTTGCCTAAATATACCTATCATTCAACCTGGCCATCCATCTGTCTACCAGTAGATTAATGTTTATTACCACTGATAACGCAGTATTGTATATATAAAAGAGTGTATCTTTGTTGTCTTGTGAACCTCTCTGGGTCTTCCTTTTCCTTAGTGTTATTGTGTATTGGTCATTTGCTTTTGGTATATTGGCTTTCCCTTCACCCAAATCAATATTTGTCTCTTACCTATCTAGGAATGTTCTCTCCCTTCTCCTCCTATCCTTGGTAACCAACAAAGAAAGTTTCCTTTCATATATAAATCTTTCCTTGACTTTTTATAATAGTGAACTAATACTATATTTAGGAGCTCTGGTAGCATAGTGCCTAAGGCACTTGACTGCTAACCAGAAGGCTGGTAGTTCAAACCCACCAGCCACTCCTTGGAAGGAAGGTTGGGCAATATACTTCCATAGTGATACTGCCTCAGAAACCCAAGGATGGGTCGCTATGAGTCAGGTCCAACTCCACGGCACCTAATAACAACAACAAATACAATATTTGTCCTTGTGTGATTGACATATTTCCCTCAGAATAATGTCCTCTAAGCTCATCCATGTTATGAGATGTTTAGTGGGTTCTACATTAAAGAAAAAGACAAGAAAAGAAGAGAAGACCAAAGTGGATGACAGAAGAGACTCTGAACCTTGCCCTTGAGTGGAGAATAGCTAAAGCAAATGGAAG
>NW_006921785.1:2484546-2516522 GCF_000298275.1 Orycteropus afer afer
AGGGACCATTCCCTGGAGAAGGATGTCATTCTTGGTAGGGTGGAGGGTCGATGAAAGAGGGGGAGGCCTTCAAAGAGATGGATTGACACGGTGACTGCGATGATGGGCTCAAGTATAGCAGGGATTGTGGGGCTGGCACGGGATCGGGCAGTGTTTCGTTCTGCTGAGCATGGGGTCGCTATGAGTCGGAAACGACTCGACGGCACTTAACAACAACAACAACAACAACACATTAGAGAATAAGATATGATCTTGACCCTCATGAAACTCATCTTTGAGGAGGAGAGGCAAAGGGGTATACAGAGCACTGAGTTTGTCTCTTTTTTAAAAAGGTTCCTTTCACCTCTTTGGTATTCTTTTTATTTGGGTAAAGGATACTTCACCAATAATCCACTGTCATCAAGTCAATATCAATTCATGGCAACTCCTTGTGTGTCAGAGCAGAAAAGTCCTCCTTAGAGATTTCAATGATTGACTTTTTGGAAGCAGATCTCCAGGTAACTTTTTTCAGGTGTCTCTGGATTTGAACCCCCAACATTTCAAGTAAGCAACTGAGCATGTTAACCATTTGTACCATTCAGGGATTACAAAGAACATTAGCAGTGGTTCAAAAGTAGGATAGATTAGAGAATTGCAATGTATGCTTTCTGCTTGCTTAAATATGTAAATTTTTTATTCTTGTAGAATTTCAAAGTTATCTCAATATCATAAAATGTGAAATAGGTCACAAGGTAAAGAATTACTCTTTGAAAGTCATTTTTGCACACATTAAATCTCAACATATAAAAAATCCATATATAAAGAGGTAAACAAAAGATATAAATACAGATTTGAGAATTAACAGAAGAACTACTCTAGGTAAAATCTTTTTAAACAGCTTAAAAACAAATATTTAGGGGGAAAATTCTCTCACATTTGAAAGAGAAAATACATAAATTGATTTTCCAATCTTATGGAGATCTTTTAAAAGAAAAATGTTCAATAATTTAGAAAGGGTTTGTCCATTCTCAGGAAAGCAAGACTGGACTGAATTTTGTTTCCCGACCAGCTTAAATTAATATATATTATATATATATGTATATATATATATATATATATATATATATGTATAATTATATATATATGGATAAATCCAGCATTCTTTTTTAACTCTGCCATCCTAAAAGAATAATTGGTGTCAAGAATTCATGTCAATTGCAATTGTGACCTGCTTTCTGAAGTCATTGTTGAATAACAGTAAAACATCACCATATCCCATAGAAAATACTTACATCCAAACGCCTGTACAATTCTGGAATATCAGCAAATAGAATGAATAGACACACACTCAGCTGTATGACCAGCACAAGGACAAATACATCTGAGGAAATAAGAACACAGCTATCATTTTCAAAAACAAAGTACCGACTGTCACAATATTGACAGACATATTCTAGATTAACACTGATTAACTGTATTTGATTTCTATATCCAAACACAGCATAATAGATGGAATGTGCTCATTTCTATGCAATAGGTCTCACCTCTACAATTTCTATGCATGTCCTTGAGGCAACTGGAAATTTTCACATGCATGTTATAGGTTTTATTTGGTAAAACTGAAAAATATTTATTCGATAACATTGACAAAATCCATTTTCAAAATGTGCATTGATGACATGCAAGTATCTGAGTCTCTAATAAAAGCCAGCTGCCTCAAATCCTTTCTGGGGGGGAAAAAAATAATAAGGGCTGTAAATAAGTCATTTTTAATGACAAATCATGTAGAGGTCAGCATTTGGCTTCCTCATCCTAAGAAGGAGATGGACAAAACAATTTTCTCTGAAAAAAACCACATTTTTATGAGTATATTGATTTCTCAGCTTCTGCTTCTGGATTTTCACAATTGGAGGGGTAGTTATGGTATGCAAATAAATGCCCCTTAGGGCAACCAGGTCACTTACCACTCCATCAAATACAATTCCCCACCCCAGAATGCAAGGAGATGGGAAATAGTTGGCTGATTCTACATAATTCTGAGTCTACACAACTCCTTCAGACTGAATCCATTCCAGTCTGCCAACCATAAAATGCCATCCTGATCCTTATGTCCATGACAGGAGACAAGTTCCAACGGATACAGATTCTGCATCTGCTCCCTGAGTGACTTGGGCAAGTCTATGCTCCTCCCTGATGACCTCTCACCTCATCCAATATGATTCTACTCACAGTTTTTATAGGTGGGCTGCCTAAATGGTTTTCCTTTAGAGAATATAAGAGCCACCATGATACAGTTGATTGTTCCCAAGAACCATATAGTAGTGTTCTCAAAACTTGTGAAGGCATTATTACTTTCATTTTTTTCTGGAGCAGTTGGAGAAATGCTTAACTCTGAGATGCTTTCATTTTTTACTGTGCAGACACTGAAAAGGAAACCAAAAAAGCAAATGAAGGAAGATAATAGGCCCTTGTGGAGCTTTTGTATCTACAATACACCATGCCAGATTATGTTCGTAACAGGCACTCAATGCTTACATAATTGCTTATGTATAAGCAAGTACAAAGAATATATGGAAACATAAGAAGAAAGAAACTAGCATTTATAGACCTATATTTTGGATGGATGGATGAATGGATGAATGGTGGTTGAATGGATGGATAGGTAGATGGACAAGTTCATTTAGAGACTTATTGGACAAATTTTTATGCATCTTGTAAGACTTTATGGGAGAGAAAGATATGAGTAAGCCATGACTTTACCTACAAGTGGCTTAAGCTCTCTGATAATATATGTGTGGTGTCTATATAATTTATCACCTAACAGGGACAATTTTGAAAGTGAAAGAGAGAGACCTTAACAAATTTCACAAGGACATCAACCTTAAATTGAGGCTGCCCAGGCAAACCATAATACATGGTCACAGAAATATAAAAGAAGATTATAGATGATTATAATCAAGCAAAGGTAAGTGCCAATGAATGATACCATTAAACTGTGCTACAGAGAAGAGGGGGTCACTGGAATATTGCCCAGGGGACTTAGGAAGCCAAAGCCTTTGGCAAAATGGAGAACAATTTCTTCCCTCATATTGCTCAGATGGTGTTTGATAGAGATTAGAATGTGAAAAGCTGGAGTTGGGGCTGGGATGGTACCTGTGCATCTCCAGGGAATACCAAGGCTGCCTTTGCACTAGGAAAAAGCCAACAATGTGCATGACCAGGCTGAGAAGAATGTTGACGATCACAGAGAGCAGTAGCGGAGGGGAGATCAGCCGTCCCGCAGGTCTGAAAGGCACCAGCTTAGGGTAGGCACCATTAAGACTCACTATAAGAGAAATACAAGTATTTTATTGATGGAACAGGAAAATGTCACCTTCTTCATCAAAAAGATGGTGTAAATTTGGGGGCCTACACATCTGAAGAAATGGCCAAACTGGAGTATATCACAGACTGAGGTAACAAAACAATGTAAGAATTCAAACTCAGGTCATATGAGAAGTTCTTAAAGAAATGTACAGAACTACTATGAGATACCATTTTTTTAACCTTCCGAAAGGGCAAAAACTATTAAATTTTTAATAGCTAAGGTAAGCATTTGATAAAAGGAGCACTCTCATAGAGTGCTTGTGGGAATGTACGTTGATGCAAATCTTCTTCAGAATAATTTGGCAATAAATGTGAGGAGATTCAAAGTGTTTCTACCTTTAGATAGTTAAGGAGACCTGGTGGCACAGTGGTTAAGGCATTTTGCTGCTAAACCAAAGATCAGAAGTTCAAACCAGCGAGGCAGTTTGCTTCCCTAAAGATTTATAGTCTTGGAAACCCTATGGGGCAGTTATACTCTGTCCTATAGGGTTGCTATAAGTGGGAACCGACTCGATAGTGACTTTTTTTAAAATGCAGTACATATTACAAATGATAAGATGTGGGGGGGAAGCAAAAACCAAGAGTTGTAACTGTGGTTCATCATAACTCAAATATGTCATAAGTTGGGGACTGTCTGATATCAAAATGCTTTAATTGATTCTCTCTGGGTAACAAACTGAGATAAAGATTAAGAAGATTGTTTCTCTGTTGTACATTGCAATGCTTTCCATTTTCTTTTATAAATGGATGTATGTTAATTAGTCATAAAACAAAATAATTCAAGCTATTCAGCAATAAATAAATAAAAATATGGAAATACTCATTATGAAGAAGAGAACTATGACAGAAGAAGTTAGAACTGTTAGCAAATATCTGAAGGACTGTCACTGGGAGGAAAGTCAGACTATTCTGTGCCATCTCAAGTGGCAGAGCTGAGATGCATGAAAGAAAAACAGAGATAGATTTAGTTCTGTGTGAAGAAGAATTCTATTCACAGTAAGGGCTGTCGAAAGGGCTTCTTTTAGTAGATTTATTTAAGAAATATTTGATGACCTCCTCTGATATGCCAGGCACTGTTAGAAGTATAGGGAATGTAGCTGGGATCAAGACAGACAAGGCATCTGTTCTCTGAAGTGTACACTCAGGGGAAGCAGGCAAAAAACAAGTAAAAACATAAATGAATGTCATAATTTTAGATGGTGAGAAGTACTGCAGGAAAAGAATAATAAAACAGAGTTGTGTCATAGAGAATAATTGGTTTAGCCTCTGTTTAAAGTGACCTTTCTGAGTTAGTCACATTTTGCTGAGATCTGAATAACAAGCAAAAGTAAAAACCATTTGAAGATCTAAGGCAAAATATTCTAGGCAAAGGCAATAGCAAAGGCAAAGCCACAAGCTTGGCATTGCTGGGGACATGGAAGGACTATTGTAGCTAGAACAAGCAATTGAGTGACAATGTGGTTAGAGATGAAGTTAAGAAATAAGCAAGAGCCAAATCATGTAAGGCTTTGGTAGTATAGTGCCTAAGGCACTTGACTGCTAACCAGAAGGCTGGCGGTTCAAACCCACCAGCCACTCCTCAGAAGGAAGGTTGGGCAATCTACTTCCATAGTGATATTGCCTCGGAAACCCAAGGAGGGGTCACTATGAATCGGGTCTGACTCGACGGCACATAACAACAACAATAACATTGGATTCTTACAGAAATGAGAAGCTGCTGGGGCATTTTAAGCAGGAGAATGATATAATAAAACATATTTTTAAGACAATTCCTTTACCATTGTGTGAAGGAGAATGGGAGTAGAGAGTGGGCAGAAAGAGTGGAAGCAAAAATATCATTCATGAAGTCCTCACAATAATTCATGAGAGAGGGGACATTGCTTCGTTACAGTGGCTACACTGGAGATGGAAGAAGAGATTCAAGATACGTTCTGCAGGTAGAGTCAATAGAAATTCCACATGTGTTGGGTGCAAAGAGTCAAACAAACAGGGAAATTAAGGATGGCTAAATTAAGGATGACTCCAGGTCTTCAACTTGAGAAACAAGATGAATAGTTGTACAATTTCAATAGAATGTAAACTCCATGAGAGAAGTTTTTATTTGTTTTGTCTGCTGATGTATTCCAAATGGTTACTTTGTGCTGTTTTACTGTTTTGATTCACTATAATACATAGTACAAAGTAGGCACTGAGTATTCATTAAATTTCCTAAGTATCTGGAGATGTATAAAACTGGAGAAAGAACAGGTGTGGTGGAATGAAGAGTTCTGTTTGAGCATGTTAAGTTTGAGTCCTATTAAATACCAAAAGAAGATGCTGAGTAGTCACACTTCTAGAGGCCAGGATAGAGATCAAGGCTAGAAATAATGAATTTGGGACTCATCAGCAAATTGTTGGTAGTGGTGTCAGGTGCCATCAAGTAGGCTCTGATTCATAATGACCCTATGTACAACAGAATGAAACACTGTCTGGTCCTATGCCAGACTCACAATCCTTGCTACAACTGAGCCCATCATTGCAACCACTGTATCAATCCATCTTCTTGAGGGCCTTCCTCTTTTTCATTGACCCTCCACTTTACCAAGCAAGATATCCTTCTCCAGAGAATGGTCCCTCCTTACAACATGACCAAAGCAAGTGAGACAAAATCTTCCAAAGAACATTCCAGCTGTACTTCTTCCAGAACAGACTTGTTAGTTCTTCTTGTAGTCCTTTCAGCATTCTTCACCAACATCACAACTCAAAAGCATCAACTCTTCTTGAGTCGCCCTTATTTACTGTCCAGCTTTCACATGCATATGAGGTGATCGAAAATACCATGGCTTGGGTTAGGTGCACCTAGGTTCAAACCCACCAGCCACTCCTCGGAAGGAAGGTTTGGCAATCCTACTTTTGTAGTGATACTGCCTCGGACACCCAAGGAGGGGTCGCTATGAGTCGGGGCCGACTCGAAGGCACATAACAACAACAACAACAACAGCCTTCAAAGAGACATCTTTGCTCTTCAGCCCTTTAAAGAGGTCTTTTACAGCAGGTTTGTCCAGTGTAATATGTCATCTGATGCTGCTTCCATTGGTGTTGATCATGGAACCAAGTAATATGAAGTCTTTGGCAAATTCAGTTTTTTCTCCATTTATCATGATGCTGCTTATTGGTCCAATTGTGAGGGTTTTCATTTTCTTTACGTTGAAATGTAATCCATATGGCAGACTGTAGTCTTTAATCTTCATCAGTAAGTGCTTCAAGTCATTCTCACTTTCAGCAAGCAAAGTTGCATCGTCTGTATATCGCAGGTTGTTAATGAGTCTTCCTCCAATCCTGATGCCATGCTCTTCTTCATATAGCCCAGCTTCTCAGATTATTTGCTCAGCATACAGATTGAATAAGTATGGTGAAAGGATACAACCCTGATGCACTCCTTTTCTGATTTTAAACCATATAGTATCCCCTTGTTCTGTTCGAATGAACAGCATATAGATAGTAATAAAGCCACAGGACTTGTTGACATCATATAGAGGAATGGTATAGATTGAAAAGAGAATAGAACCCAAGAATGAGCCTTGGAATATTATAAAAGTTAGATGACAGGTAAAGGAGCAAGAACCCGCAAAGGCAATTGTGAAGGTGTATTCTTTGAAGTGGTAGTTAATTCAGGAGTGTGGTATCACAAAAGCCAATCGAAGAAAGCTTTTGAAGGATACTGCTATTGAGAGACTTGAGTACAATGAGAGAGATGTGGTCATTGCTGTTGATAGTAAGGATGTCACTGATGGAGTTCACAACAGCAGTGTCAGTGAGGGGGCAGCTGAAATGCAGATAGCTGTTGCTCTCCCTGAGCACATTCTCAAAAGCTGAGCTTCTGAACAATTTTTTAAAAGTGATGTGTTGGCAAGGTAGCTGTTAGGATTATTATGAGAAGATGTATGAGGAAATAGTGTGAAAGCAAGTCCACAAGGCATGTAGCAGAGGCTGTTAAAGACTGACACCTTCTTAAAGTGTTTCCTTTCTAGTCAGTGGTTGCTGCAGCTGGTTCATACTGGCTTGCAAGAGCCAGTTGTTTAATCAAACAAGAAGCTAAGCACAACTATTATTAAAAATAAATTATGTAAACTTGCAATTAAGTAAATACATTAAAAATAAAAGTAATGAATATTCAAAAATGATTACTTTGTAATTAGTTTACTACATTTTAGTATTGTTAATGCTCTTGAAGTTAATCATGTGGATGAAATTTAAAACTGTGTCACATTGGTAGCCATTACATCATGAATAATAAAAGAAAAATGAGAAAATATTCTTCCAGCATCTGAAAACTAATACTCGATTCAGAAAGAAGTTGCTCACACCATTGGTGAAAGAATGAAGTTCTGACACTAATTTTAGTAGTTTTACTTTTATCTTACCAGTTAAGGTAAAGGAAAATATCAACCAACACTTATGTTGGAACTAATTCAGTCATCAGTTGCAGCCTTAGGCTGACCATGGATACAAGGGCAAGCATTGTGTAAGAATCAATTGGCTAAATGGAATTTGCAATAAAGAGTACTGTATCCTTTGTTATTATTTGCAAATTGCTTACTACACATTCTTAGTTTGGGCACATTTATAATGTTTTTTGCTGGTAGGTACAGCCAAGTCAATTCTAACTCATGATGACTCCATGAATTGCACCATGGGGTTTTCAAAGCAGCAATCATTCAAAAGCAGTTCATCAGGCCTTTCTTCCAAGGCAACTCTCAGTAAGTTTGAACCATCAGCCATTTTGCTAGTAGTCAAGTGCTTAATCATTTGTATCTCCCAACATACACACATGAATTTTTAATAGAACCATTTGTTAATCATTTGTTAGCACACCGCTGAGTCCTAATAAACAACAGCATAGGCCCAGCACCCAGATTCATGCTGTCATATATTAGAACTTGACTGCATCTCTAGTAGTTGGAACAGAAGACTGACTAAAATGAAATGACAATAGAATTAATAGAATTAGAGATGGGAAGAGGAAAAAGTGAATGCATGCAACCACTATTTGGGAAATTTCAGAATAATGGCATTTGTAGCTAGTGGAAGATTTAGAGTCAAAGAATTGTTTAAAAAAGAAGATACTAGATGCTGATGGGAATACTTCAATAGATAAGAGAAAAGCTGATGATAATGGAGGAAGAGGTTATTAATGAACAAAGTCAATGAGAAGGTGGGAGGAAATAGGATGCAAAGTACAAGTGGAATTGTTGCATTTATGTATTAACAGAGAGAAAACAATATGGGTAAAGATGCTGGTTGATGGGTGTGTGTGAAGAAATTCCTTATCAGGGAAACTGGGGAGATGATTCATATATTAGTTAGAAAGTGGTGGATGGAAGCAGTATACTCTCAAGATTGTCCTTAAGCTCTATTCTAAATTCCAAGCAGCTAGGATTTGGAGATGAAAACATAAAAGCTATTCAGTTTCTACAAACTGGGTACATTTAATTATAACTATACCTAAAAGCAGACTGAGGTCACCTTTCTTGGTTTTCAAGGTACTTTTAATTTTTAAATGTTTAGTGACCATTATGAAAGCTCTATATTTTGTAGGAAACAACAAAAGAGCAAGCCAGCTTTTCCTTTAATAATACCATCTGTCAACACTTAAAAGTGAGGACTCCATTTTCTCTCTTTGTCTATACCCTCAGGAATAAGCATATGACCGTTGCTGCAGCTGCTGCTGCTGCCACCCCTCCTGGTAGAAGAACCCTTCTGGGGCACAGGGGAAGCAAGCCGAGGGGAGTACCTCTGGGAAGAAAGTAGTTTAAACGTCTTACTTGTTATACCAATAAGAGTTGTAATGGCCAAATCCTGGAACAGAAACTGGTAGTTTGAAAGGCTGTTTGTCTCCTGAAAAGAAAAAGAAAAGCTCGAGAAAGTTATTTTACTTTCTGAAGTCTGACATCAATTGCATTCATTTGCCACATAAGACTTTTCTAACAAAGTGCCAAAGAGATGGTGTGGCCAGGGCCTCTTTGGGGTGGTAAGGGGCCATATTGATGGCATTTCTCAAAGCCAAGCATGTGAAGCCCTCAGGGAGCAGGAGGGTCACCAAGCAGGAGTGCTTTCTTGACTGGTCATTTGTGCATCAGGATGATCCTTTGTTGAGGACAACATTTGCTCTGCTAGATTCATCTTTGCTCTCTCTTCTACTTTGACGTAGAAAACTTGGGGTTTGGTCTGGAGCAGTAAAAGTGCATTCCTAGTAGTACAAGTAACAGGTAAGCGATCTTATCTAAATTTTACCAGAGGGAAAATTAAAATAACAGAACCCATTATTTACATTCCCAGGTGGCAATAGACTTGATGTCACAAAGCACTGATTGATACCTTAGGAGAAAATGTGTTCAGGTCTTACTGATTTTAAGTAGACTTTTCTCACCACCTCCCCCACCTCTACTCCCCACCCCTTAGTGGGAAGAGAGAGAATGAAATCTCATGTTTAATTGCACTTTTAAGCATAATGAGTTACTGGGATTCCAAAATAGATCCAAATTTCCATAAATGACCTGAACTCTTCCAAGCCATTTATTGGTGAGTTAGAAAAGACAGCAGCAGTCTAAAAACAACAGAGCTAAAACTCTTAATCTCAGATCAAGAGGCAATGTTAAGTAGAGATGAAACTAGATGACAAGCTCAGCGTCAATAAAATATCCTTTTTGAAGAACTCTCTGATAATTAATGAAGTAAGCCCACATGCTGGGTTCACAAACAAGAGGCATGTTTTTTCACCATTATATCTTGTTGAATACTAAAAGCCATCACAAGACTTGTATTGTTTGTGATATGATATGTGAATTTTCAAATCCCCATATGCAGGGAATCATGGTGTACTGGAGCCTGCTTTGAACTGGCTCAGGGGAGTACACAGCTAAAGTTTCAGGAATTTCATGTGCCAGTTGTTAAACCCAGTCATTATAAAAATAAATAAGTTACACAAACTTGCCATTAAATAAACTGTGTTAAAAACAAAGGTAATAGATACTCAAAACTGTCTTCCTAATAATTTTACTATATTTTACTGTTACTTATACTCCTGAGAGGAGCTCTGGTGGCATAGTGCCTAAGGCACTTGACTGCTAACCAGAAGGCTGGTGGTTCAAAGCCACTCCTCAAAGGTTGGGCAATCTACTTCCATAGTGATACTGTCTCAGAAACCCAAGGAGGGGTTGCTATGAGTCAGATCTGACTCAACAGCAGTGAGTTTGCTTTTTTTTTTTTTTTTTTTGGTTATGCTCTTGAGACACTCTTGAGATTGTTTACATCTATTGCATCTATATGATGAAAATACTATTTACCAACACACCACTGCAGAGAATCATCTCCTTAATGAATGGTATGCTATGGTAGAATCACCCTGGAATTGTAAAGGTAGAGATGTTGTACCAATTTGACAGGTGGAAGTGGCCAGGAGAGAGGCAGTGTTGTGTACAGTCCTGATCCTCAGATACCACTGGATGAAAGGATGGTAGGTCAAAAAGATAGAGAATTGACATTAACAAACTTGCTCATGCACATTTGTCTATTTCTGATTTACTGTGGAAAATACTTCTAGAGGGGCTGTTGGTTCTCGATTACCCTATTTACATTCTCTCATTTAGAGGTATTGCAAACTGAGAGTGCACCTACACTGGTTTTACTTCTCACTAACCAAGAGGCTAGGTCGCAAGTCATACCCAGTAGAGCAGCAGAACACCAACATACTGAATCATGCTGTACAGAGCCATGTACTTAAACATACAAAATGAGGTCACGAGAGCTGCACGTCCTTCCCTGCATAAAGAAAAGAAATGAGGTCAGTTGCTCTGGGCCATTCAGCTGAGCTGAGGAGGAAAGAAATTAAAAGTCTAATTGTTCAAATATTTGTCTGACAGACTGGACAGCCTTGAGACAGTGGGAGTAGCTAGGTTTTCAGGGAAGATCAATTCCAGGCCAGTTTTCATAGACCTTGATCCAGCTATGGAACCCACATTTAAAGTTACTTTTGTCCTCTCTGTGGACATGATTTCAGCTCCTGAACTCAGTCATGGAACCTAGGAGCTATTCCCAGATTTTGTCGCTATTCAACAGTGTAACTTAGATCATTTCCCTCTTTTTAGGTGCTATGGTGGTGTAATGCCTAAGGCCTTTGACTCCTAACCAGAGGGTGGGTTGTTCAACCCCACCAGCCACTCCTTAGAAGGAAGATTGAGCGATCTACTTCCGTAGTGATACCGTCTGGGAAACCCAAGGAGGGGTCACTATGAGTCGTATCTGACTCAACAGCAGTGAGTTTGAGTTTATTTGGTTTCCCTCTTTTAGTCAATGTTTTTCCATCTGTGAACTAAGGGATTTAAATAAGATTGCAAGTTTGAGATTTTCATGCACATGTTTCAGGAGTTTAGCAAGCACTTGATTCAGATATCACTTTGTGCTCACTACCCACAAGCTACTCCTCAGAAAGAAGGTTGGGTAATCTACTTCCATAGTGATACCGTCTCAGAAACCCAAGGAGAGGTCGCTATGAGTCAGGTCCAACTCGATGGTACATAACAACAGCAACAACATTTCTAAAACTATGCTAAAAACAACATGCATACTCAAATGAGTCATATAAATTTAAAGAGATTGGAAACTAAAAATTGGTGGTGCAAGTCGTTAACATGCTCAGCTGCTAACCAAAACATTAGAGGTTGGAGTCCACCCAGAATTGTCTCAGGAGAAAGACCTGGTGATCTATTTCTGAAAAATCTGTCATTGAAAGGCCTACGGAGCACAGTTCTACTCGGACACACATGGGGCTGCCATGAGTCAGAACTGACCCCATGCCAATTGTTTTATGTTTGTGTGTGTGTTTTTGAAACTAAAACTATGCAAATTTTTGTTCTTATTGATTAACTAGTACACGTATAAAGCATAAAATAAATTACTTATAAAATACCACTTTTATCTATTTCATTTGGAAAAGAAATTAAGTTTAGATTTACTTGTGGTCATAATAAAGAGCCCTAGAGATGCAATGGTTAAGTGCTGAGCTGCTAACCTAAAGGTTGGTAGTTCAAACACACCAGGTGGTTCAAACACAGGAGAAAAGATCTTCACAGGAGAAAAGACCTGGTGATCATCTCTCATAAAGATTACAGCCTAGGAAACTCCCTGGGGTAGTTCTACTCTATCCTATAAGGTCTGTATGAGTCAGAATTGACTTAAGGACACACAACAACAGCAACGTGGTCATAATAAGTTCCTGGGGTTGCAAAATCTGATTCTCAAGACAAGATTTTTCCAATATCAGGACTTTGTTACTGCAATACACTCTGCCTAGAAGACAGTTAATTAGTTCCTTCTCATTCCTCACCTCCTTAGAGAGGCTTTCCCATATCACCCCACATTAAACAGCAAGCTCCTCTCCCAGGTCATCTTACTACCTTTGACATCATACATTTTTGTGTTTCCTTGTTACATACCAGTTGCTGTAGAGTCAACTCCATCTCATGGCAACCTCAAGTGTGTTTGAATAGAACTGTGCCCTATATTGTTTTCAGTGGCTGAATTTTTAGCAAGGTGATTACCAGAACTTCCTTCAAAATTTCCTCTGGGTACATTCAAACTTCCAACATTTTGGTTAGTAGCAGAATGCTGAAATATTTGAGCTTCCCCCCAAAATGAACCATCATTGAGTCAATTCCAACTTTCAAGAGGTCTTTTGTAGCAGATTTGCCCTATGCAAATGCATTGTTTAATTCCTTGCCTGCTGCTTCCATGGGCATTGATTTTCATTCCAAGTAAAATCAAACCCATGACAACTTCAATCTTTTCTCATTTTATCGTGATGTTGCTTATTGGTCTAGTTGTGAGGGTTTTTGGTTTCTTTATTTGATATGTAATCCATACTGAAGGCTCTGCTCTTTCACCTTCTTCAGTAAATACTTTTAGTCATCTTTACTTTCAACAATGTTGTATCATCTGCATATTGCAGCTTGGTAATGAGTCTTCCTCAATCCAGATGTCTCATTCTTTTTCATATAGCCCAGCTTCTTGCATTATTTGCTTAGCATACAGATTGAATAAGTATTGTGAAAGGATAAAATCCTGATGCACATCTTTCCACACAGTATTCCTTTGTTCCTTCTGAGTAACTGTCTTGGTTGATGTACAGGTTCCACATGAACACAATTAATTGCTCTGGAATTCCCATTCTTCCCAATGTTATCCATAATTTGCTATGCTCCACACAGTCAGATGCCTTTGCATAGTCAATGAAACGCACATAAACATCTTTCTGGTATTCTTTGCTTTCAACCAAGATCCTTCTAACATCAGTAATGATTTCCCTAGTTTAAAGTCCTCTACCGAATCTGGCTAAAATTTCTGGGAGTTCCCTGTCAATGTACTGCTGCAACTATTTTTCAGTTATCTCCAGCAAAATTTTACTTGCATGTGATACTAATGATATCATTCAATAATTTCCACATTCTGCTGGATCCCCCTGGCTTTGGAATGGGCATAAATATGAACCTCTTCCAGCTGTTTGGCCAGTTAGCTCTCTTCCAAATTTCTTGGCATAGACAAGTGAGCATGTCCAACGTTGCATCCATTTGTTGAAACATTTCAATTGGGATTCCATCAAATCCTGCAGCTTTATTTTTCACCAGTGCCTTCAGTGTAGCTTGGACTTCTTCCTTCGATGCCAATGGTTATCAATCATGTTACCGACTGAAATGGTGAAAAGTTAGCCAATTCTATTTGGTTCCGTGACAATGTATTCCTTCCATCTTCTTTAGATGCTTCCTGCATAGTTCAATATTTTCCCCATAGAATCCTTCAATATTGCAACTTAAGGCTTGAATTTTTCTTCAATTATTTCAGCTTGAGAAGTACAGAATCATAACTGTTACCTTTGTTTATCTCTGTACTTGCTAATTGCCTGACTGCCTTCACCAAAAGAAAGCTTCATGAGATTAGGGTGTGTGTGTTTTGTTTTTTTGTTTTTTCTACTTGCTCCTAGGGCCCCAGTTCTTCCAACATTGCCTGGCACTGAGTGCCTGCTCAACTATTGAATGCATGAATAAATTAAAAAATTTAGAAAGCTAGCCGAATAATTACTTCAAGGTGGTAAAAGAATATGATATTTTTACAGAAAATGCATTTAAACAAAATGAATTCTAGTTCACTAACTATAGAAGGTGATTACCAGGACTTTCTTCAAAAGTTCCTCTGGATACATTCAAACTTCCAACATTTCGGTTAGTAGCAGAATGCTGAAATACTTAAGCTTCCCCCAAAACGAACAACCATTGAGTCAATTCCAACTTTCAGGAGGTCTTTTGTAGCAGATTTGCCCTATGCAAATACATTGTTTATTTCCTTGCCTGCTGCTTTTGAGTGATCTTGGGCACATGAGTTAAGTTCTCTAAGCCTCAACTGCTTTATTTGTACAACAAATAATAGCCATTCTACATTTCCAAGCTGTCTTAAAGTATAAGATAATAGGCATTAAAGTCCTTCATAAAGTACATACATGTGCTAGTTATTACAATAACCAAGATTATACACATTGCTAACTATCATTCAAATAAAATGCAGCATGTCTGGGGAAAGAAAATAAGAAGCAAGGGGAATTTTAGTGGGAACAGCAAAGACGAAGAAATATCTTGAAAACTAGTGATGGGAAGGATAATTCAAAGACATATAAGGAAGCATAAAGAGGCATGGGGAAAGAAGGCAAGTGGGGGAAAGAAGGTTTCTCTCAATTTCCAAGATCTAAGGAGAAACAATAAAAAGTAGATAAATATACAAGAGGAAGGATCAAAGCAGGAATAAATTCCACATTCCAATCTTCTAAAAATTACCTAATCAGTGACTTTCATTGGACATGTCACTGCTCTCACAATTTTACTTGCAACTCTTAGTGAATCCATTTGACGGCAGAATGTTTTGACTGCATTCCACTACAAAGCTTTTTCTCAGCCCTGGGATACAATCAAGGATTCCCTGGTCTTTTCCAGGTAAGACAATATGGTTTGGCTCTGAAAGCTAAAACAATGCTGAGGGAAAGTGCCTACTTACTTGATAAGATGGGGTACACACTCAATGTTTGGAGTTTTGGAGGTGAAAGGTGAGGCCACAGATGCTTCCTGCTCTGACAGAGAGATGCCCACATGAGCCATTTTCAAAGCCTGAAAGCAAACAGTCAAATAATAGCCTCACATATGTCTCCACTGAGGCCCTGTAGTAAAAGCTAGCTAAGCTCCATGCATGGTAACTGTGGACCAAAGCACCAGATATGAGATGATATGTCTTTGTTCTGGCTGCTGCTAGAGGAAGACACGGCATTAGGACATCTAATCAAAGAAGTGAAAACTCTGGAACCAAACTCTATTCTGTTTAGTCTCTACTGACCACTGAGTCTTTGAGTGACTGGTCAAATGCCTCCCAACTCCCTCAGCATGATTTTGCCCATCAAGAGCACTGGTGATGGTGTATATCCCAGAAGATATTACCTTTGAAGGTCCCCAGACAAATATAATTGACCAATACTATGGCCCCCCACACTGGCAGCTACTTACCCCACAGTCATTGGCTCCATCACCACACATGCCTACAAAGTAACTAAAAGAGAACCATGTCAATTGCAAAGGATATCAAAGCAAACTTACCAGCTAATTTCCCTAATTGAAAAGGGAAATTGAAATTGAAAAAGTCTTCATTACTTAAGACTCAAACACATCACTTATTTTAAGGGAGGGTGCAAATAGTTAACATGCTCAGCTGCTAACTGAAGGGCTAGAGGTTCAAGTCCACCCAGATATGCCTCAGAAGAAAGGACTGGTGATCTCCTTCCAAAACTCAACCACTGGAAACCCTGTGAAATACCTTCCTACTCTGATACACATGCGGTCGCCATGAGTCAGAATTGACTTGATGGCAACTAACAACAACAAAGCTTACTCTTTAGGTTTTCAACTATAGTGAGAAGACAGGACTTTCTGAATCCGGAAGCTTGCCTAATAAATGAGTCAAGTGATTAGAGGATGTAGGCAAAGGTGTACAGATGTGATGAAGAGCCAGAAGCAGAAAAAGCCTATGATACTATATGGAGTTCCATTAACAATTAATGAAAGGGCCCAAATGATAGGTACTTTATTTGAACTTCCCATTGTGTCTAAAAATGGAGACCCTCTGTGCTGGCAAAGAAGGATTTTTTTTTTTTTTTTTTTTTTCTGAGTTTGGATGGAAAGGGTGCTTTGGCATAAGAATATCTAAATATTTGAGGGTTATATAAATCTTTTGTCACATTAATAATCCTATATCATAACTGTAATGATGACAGCTTATAGAAATAAAGTCCAAATGCTCATATGTCTCCAGTATCTGAGCTCAACTACTTTTTGAACTTATTTCTCACCACATTTCTTGTGGTTTAGTCCAGTGGTTCTCAACTTTGGATGCAAAATGGAGCAATCTGAGGAGCTTTGAAAAACATGCTAAGGTCCAAGCCCCATATTGAACAATTGAATCAGAATCTCTGGAAGGTGGGGTTCTGATGTTGGATTTTTTAAAAAGGTCCCCAGATGATTCTCATCAACCCAGGTAAGTGCCCGGTGCCCTAGCCAAACTGAATGACTTCCCTATACCTCTGCCTCTCCCCTGACTGCCATGCCTCCATGCAGTTCACTCCACCTGAATTGGTAAAGAACCTACTCCAGTTTCTGAAATTCTTCCACTAGACTGGATTTCTGCCCAGGAGACATTCTTGCAAAGATGGTCCCATTAATCAGTATCTGTAAGGAACCCAAAAAATAAAAATTTTTATCATATGAGCTGATCACGCATGAAAAAAAATGATAACACTCAGAACACAGGCTTGATGATGATACCCAGGAACAGGAAAAAAAGTCTGTTTAAAAGGAGCACTCCTTTGGTTCTTAAGATAGGTCATTGAGACTTCAGTCATCAGCTAAGTGATCCGTGAAGACCACAAATCAGTAAAGATGACTGCTTAATAAGCTGTTTGATGGAAATAGAGACCTAAAGGAACTTGGTTCAGCTACCAAGAGGAATATGGTCCTAAAAAATCCTGGGCTTCCTGGAACCTTGAACAAGTAGAGTGTGCCAAAATGCAAGGTAGCAAGCAAGCATCAGGATCCCAAAAGATGGAAAGGAGGCAACTGTTTCTTGGAAAATCATTCAGCCAATGGTGAAATAGTAACTATTTGTGATCTGTGACTTAACCATACAATCTGAATTCAACCAACTGTGAAACTAAGCTAATATCTCAAACTTAATTTGGTCTGTGAAACATCAATGGTTTGGGTGTATGAAAACCAGTAACTAGCACCCTCTATCTAAGCTCATCCTATAGAGTCTAAATCCTTTTGTGTTTTGTATCTGTGTTCTCTACTCAGTCTCAAAATATTTACTCTTCTTTTCTTACACAGTACCTAAAATGATGAGAAATTAAATAACAAATTTCTCTTCAGGTTGCACTAAACATAACCCTTCTCTAGTTTGTTCATATGTTATGTATACATCTAACTTACGTGTTCCCATTACAGGTTTGTTCTTCATCAGAAAAGTTTTAATTTTGACCCTGCTTAGTATAGTAGTCCTCTATTATAAACCAAACAGATCAGAGAGATGCAAATCAAAACAACGAGATACCGTCTCACCCCACCACTGATGGCAAGGTTCAATGAGACAGAAAATAACAAATGTTGGCAGGGATATGGAGAGATTGGGACTCTCATAGACTGCTGGTGGGACTGTGAAGTGATACAACCACTGTGGAAAGCAGTATGGTCATTCTTAGAAAGCTGGAATTGGAGATACCTTTTGACCCAGCAATCCCATTACTAGATATATCTCCTAGAGAGGTGAGAGCCAGACAGGAACAGATATATGCATGCTCATGTTCATTGCAGCACTATTTACAATAGCAAAAAGATGGAAACAACATACATGCCCATCATTGGAAGTGTGGATGACTAACTGTGGCACATACACATACTGGAATGCTATGCAGCACTAAAGAATAATGTACAGTCGGCAAAACACTACATGATATGGATGGACTTGGAAGACATTATGCAGAGTGAAATAAGTCAATCACAGAAGGACAAATAAAATATTAGTTCTTTGTTGTGGAGGGTCAAGGAAAGGTTTATATATGGAGGGAAATTTTGTTGGTTGCCATGGGTGGGAGGGGAGTGGAGGGAACCCTGCCAAAAAAAAAAAAAAAATGCATTGACCCATGTCACTTTAGTTTTGTGTATTTCACCGTACATAAATTATATTTCAGTAAAATGCATTTAAAAAAAAAGAGTTCTTCTATTCTTGACCTGCCTTCTGAATAACTGCAGAATTTTCCTTATACTATAATTCCTCTACCCAAAACAATCCTTATGATTTGAAAAATCACTGACACTTCAGTCTGGTAGGTAGCAGAACATTGGCTAATCAAGTTTACTTATTTCAAATATAGTAGGAAATGAGACAACAGCAACTTCTGCAAAAATATCTACCTCCCTTATAATGTATAGAACTAACTACTCAAAGTTCTATCATATCTATGCTGAGCCTTAGGAAGACATAGAGCCATTCTCTGTAGGTGACGTCTTAAGCATATTTACTGTGAGATTGGCACTCTCTTCGAACTTACCTTTGGCAGTAGGCTGCTGAAATGTTGACATATAATCTGAAAGGATTTTCCACTGAGGGCAAAATGGTATCTTCCTTCTCTGTCATTACCAGGGACTTCTTCCCTGATGTTAATGTAATTGTCCTGAAAACCAAGACACAGTTAGTTTTGACCCTTTCACTGGATAGAGTGGTTAAGGCCACACACATATCTGAGAAAGGAAACAAAGACAGAATCTAATCTCTCTTTAAAAGTCAAACTCCACCCCTGATACCTCACAGAAACACTTTCTCTTTGCTGGGTCAATCATTGACTATCCCAGCCACCAGTGAATAAGAGAATAGCACTTACTTGTGTCCTGTTTTCATCCTGATTTGATCTCGATGAGTCCCAGAGAGGAGCACATTTCACATATTTCAAGTGTAAAATACAAAAGCCTGAAGCTTTACATATCTCTCTCTGAAGGGAGAACTTACTATTTTTTTTCTTACAGAATTAATATCATTGCACAAGGACACAATAGAGATAGAATACTGACAAGACTGGAGATAAACAAGTAAACCTTTGTTTTCCCCCACCAGAGGCATGGGTTGATTTTCCAATGCACACAGTGGTGTCTTTTCTAGGGAGCTCAAAGAGGAGGCTGACAAGCAAGAGAAATATGAAGAATTAGCTTTGCAGCTCCACTGCCTATATACTTTCTCATACAGAGTCAACAATTTTTTTAAGTTTTAAAGAATGGATTATTTCAAGCATCTAGCAAAAACACTGTACCTTTTAGCTCAGTGAGAACAGTATAGGAAAGTGATGTAACTGAGTTCATGAAGTGTATATGTGGCAGACATATATTTGGAGAAGTATGTTGACTCTAGGTCACTTATACACCACTGCTGGCCAAACCTATTCAGTCACCAAAACGATTAGACAAATTAGGTAATAGAGTGGAAAGCCCATTCTCAGGTATACCTGATTCCCATATACAATGTGCTGCTTCTCTTCGACTAATTTCCAAGATATAGATGCTGATGAAGATCCACTAGGTTCATTTGCCTCAATAAGAATAACCTTCTCATTTTCAGAAACCATCCCAGACTTTCTGGCCACCGTTATAGCAGTCTGAAGATTGTCACCTAGAAGTAAGATATCCAAAAATAAGGTTGAAGAAATTGAACTAATTCATGTAGGGCCTGGCAAACCAAGGAAAGGAGTCTGCACCTTATTCTAACTGTGGAGAGAAATAATTTTCTTAATAGAGAGCCTGACCCTCTGTAATTCCATAATCCTTTTTCTGGTTCTTCCTGCTTTTCATCTGATTACTTCATGACCTACCAGTGTATTTTTTGCCAGAGACTAGGAGCTCTGGTAGCATAGTGCCTAAGGCACTTGACTGCTAACCAGAAGTCTGGCGGTTCAAACCCCCCAGCCACTCCTCGGAAGGAAGGTTGGGCAATCCTACTTCCATAGTGATACTGCCTCGGAAACCCAAGGAGGGGTCGCTATGAGTCGGGGCCGACTCGACGGCATATAACAACAACAACAACAGGAAGAAAAATACAAAGATAACATTCAAATCTATTTCTGTCATTTGTTGATAGCTTTGCAAGAGTTTAGCAAAACTCTTGTGGTTTAATATAGCATCTGGTAGTTCCACTTCTAGCTGAAAAGGAGTAAACCCACTACAATCAATCTCTCCTGCAGATTACAACTGAAAACTATAGACAAAATACAAAAATCAACTACCTAAGTACACTTAAAAGTCAACAAAATCAGACAGAATATGTGAAGGGAGGTAAAACTTGGAGAAAGAAACTACAAATGGATGAGTGTCACATTTTTTTCTCCTTTCTCTTGCACTTTTGACATGAGGGTGGGGCCAAATTCTAAAGCCACACAGGCTGTTAAGACTTCAAAAAAATCTAGTCTTTCTAGCCAGAGAAACTGTCAAAGGGGTCCCTATGAGCTGGAGGGTATGAGGGAAATCCTGGAAGGAAAGAGCTGAGTAAGAGGACTAACTCAATATATGAACCTATATAAGTCCCAACCTCAACCCAGAGTTGTACATGTGTGTAATAGACCTAAAGGTGCATAACAAAAGCTTTAAGAACTTAACTAAGATGTAAATCACATCTTATGACCCAAACTAACCCCTATGTGGGACAACCCAAATCGCATAGTAAAAACTTTGAAATTTAGTATAACACTGGATCCACCAACTACAATAGGTAAGATAAATTGTGATTGATTGATTGCTAAAGTAATAATAATATAGAAAGTCAACATTTTATGGAAGGAAATTATCTTTGTTGATTACCGGGGGTGGGAGGGGAGAAGAGGAGAGGGAACACTGTTAGATAGGTAGAGACAAGTATTGATTTGGGTGAAGAGAAGGGCAAAGTACCAAATGTGAGTGATAAACACAGTAGCATCGAGGAAGAGGAAGACATACAGAGGTGCATGGGATGTACAGACAACACAGATGAACCCTTTTATACATACAGTACTGCATTGTCAGTGAAGGCAAACATTGATATATGGGTGGGTGGATAGATGGGTGGGCAGACTGAATTATTAGGTATGTCTATGCAGGTGGGAGTGTGCCTAAGACCATGTATAGGGTTGGCAGACAATGTTTCTAAAAGTGTATTTATATGTTCTGTAAGAATTCCCAGGTATATAGTAGAGCTGACGAGGGATGAGGTTGTAGTCACTTCTTGGCCATAGGCAGACACCCAGAGGGAGAGAGTAGATGTACCTGTGGACTTGGGACTTGGGACCACAGTCTCAGGGGACATCAAGCTCAATTGACATAACATACTAAATAAAAATGTTGTTCTACATCCTACTTTGGCTAGTATCAACTGGGATCTTGCAAGCAGACATCTAGACACAATGATAGGTCTCTCCTTATCCAGAGCAAAGAATAATGAAGAAAACCAAAGATGC
This sequence comes from Orycteropus afer afer, assembly GCF_000298275.1. Lineage (NCBI taxonomy): Eukaryota > Metazoa > Chordata > Mammalia > Tubulidentata > Orycteropodidae > Orycteropus > Orycteropus afer. Next base: position 2,506,481 of record NW_006921785.1, read on the forward strand.
ATGGAAACAATTAGTCCAAGCAAATGATACATCATACAATCCTCAGCCTATACGACTATGAGACCAGAAGAACTAGATGGTGCCCAGCTACCACTGTCAACCTCTTGGAAGGGGATCTTTGTAGGAGATACTGGATAGAGTGGGAGAACAATATGGAACAAAACTCAAAATCATTAAAAAAAAAAAAAAGACCACATTTGCTGGTCTGATAGAGCCTGATAGAACCACTGAGACTATAGCCCCTAGCTGCCTTTTGGGTCTGAATTGAACCCATTCTTGTGGTTTCCACCCAAATAAAAGACAGGCACATGAGCTGAACATTTACATTAGGTAGGTACATTCCTTGGAGAGCTCAATCATGGGAGAATAAAAGGCCTGTGTATGCACAGGGAGACAGCTTGGGGGACAGGAGTGCATGGGAAGGAATGACACAGGGAAGAGGTAGCTATGGGGAGGACATAGAAGGGGAGCTGTTGCATTGTAGGAAATTATAGTCAATGTCATGAGACAAAGTATATGTGAGCTGCTGTATGTAAGGTGAATTTGCTCTGTAACCTTTCACCCAAATCACAATAAAAATTTTCAAAAAAGTCAACATTCTCTGGGGTATTTTAATAGCATACAAAATTTCACAAACAATATAATATTCAAAATGTCCAGTATACTTAATACTAAAACTTTTTATATTTGGCCAAAGCTCTACAATCAACAGATGTCATCCCAAGGTGACCCAGTTATTGGCATTATCAGACAAAAGTTTTAAAGCAGCTATTATAAGCCTCCTTCTTGTGGCAAAATATGCTCTTTAAATAAATGGAAAGATAGAAGTTCTCAACTGACAAATATAAACCACAAAAAAGAACCAAATGGGTATTTTAGAATTGAAATATATAATACCAGAAATAAAATATTCATGGGATGGACTCAAGAACAGAATGGAGGTGACAGGAGAAAAAGTCAGTAAACTAGAAGATAAATCAATAGAGATTATACAATCTAAAAAATAGAAAGAAGTTTTTTAAATGAACATAACCTCAAAGTTATCAGAAGGTTTTATATTCATGCCATTAGAATCAAGGAAAGAAAGCAAAAAGAGATTGTATCTGGAAAAAAATATATTTGAAGAAATAAAAGTAGGAAACTTCTCAAGTTTGATGAAAGATCCAAATTTGCAGATTCAATGAAGACAAACAGGTGAAACACAATGTTACACCCAGACACATAATCAAACTGCTGAAAAACAAGATAAAATATCCTAAAAGCATCTAGAGAAAAACAATTTATTACATATAAAGGAAAATCATTGAATACATCATATGTGTATCAACAAAAACCACAGAAGACAGAAAACAATGGAACAAGCTTTACAAAGTGCTGAAAGAAAAGGACTATCAATTTTAACTCCTATAGCTAGTGAAAATATCCCCCAGGAATGGAGAAGAAGTAAAGACATTCTTAGATAAACAAAAACTCAAGTAATTTATCGTCAGCAGATGAACTAAAAAAAGAAATGCTGAAGGAAGTTTTTCAGGCTGAAAGGAAATAATACCAGAGGGAAACTTGGAACTTCAGGAGTGATATAAGAACAATAGAAATAATAAACATCCTGGTACATATAAAAGATGATTTTTCTTCACTTATTTCCTTTAACTCTTCATTGTTGAAAGTGAAAACTGCAATATTGCCTGGTAGTGTTTTCAGTTCATGTCATACATATGACAAGCATAACATAAAGGGGAGAGAGTAAGGGATTTTTATGTAAGGTTTCTTGAAAGGGTGGGTATGTGTACTGTCATTCTTAGAGCAATAACTAAAAAACAAATAATACAGTATCTTATTAGCTGTCCCTAACATAGCTTTTCTCAGGTTTCTACCAAAATACTTATGAGGATCCTCTAGAGAGCTGAAGGAGCTGTCCTATCCTGAAGTTGGAAGAGTATATAGACCCTGAGAGTTAAGAGGCTTCCCCCAGATGCCTCAGAAGGGCATCACAGATATACTCTGCCACACACTACCCATGAACGTGGCACTGTTTAGGATATGCAGCCCAGGCATAAGCTTCAATTGTCTGACAAAGAAATATAACCTCATATCTAAGAATTCCTGAAGCTAACAGGAAAAGTTCAGGCAGAACAACGAGAAAACGTGATGAAGTACAGCAGCTGCTAGAGACCAATGAAATCCGCATTAAAATTAATGAGAGCTCTGGTGGTGTAGCACTTAAGACATTTGGCTGCTACCCAAAAGGTGTGTAGTTTGAACCCACCAGCTGCTCCACAGAAATGGAGATGGGCCAGATTTACAGCCTTGGAAACCCAAATGGGGTTGCTATGAGTCAGAATCAACTCGATGACAGTGAGTTTTAGAAGGAAATTCAAATGCAGCATCAAAAACAAACAAACAAAACCCCCAATGTTTTCTAGAGCCACTTCTTTTCCCAAAACAAATTTAGCAATTCACTAGGTCATTTGAAGGAGGTAATTACTGACACTTTAGTTTGAGTGCAATAAATAAATCTTAAAACAAAATTATAAAAATATGGCAATCACAAGATAAAAGATAAAAATTTGAGGGGAGATATCCAGGAGACCTGATATGTGCATAGGAAGAAGGAGAAAGGAAAGAGAGAGAAGAGAAGCAGTAATTAATTGAACAATAGTGGAAATGTGTCTGAGAGAAAGAAAGACAGATGAAAAGTGTTGTGATTAAAAGACAGACTTACAGGCATACCCTTGTCACATTTCTAAACTCCATGGTTAAGAAAAAAGGCTTATATGCAGAAAAGGAAAAGTTACCTACAGTGAACTGGCACTGAACTTATAATGTGCAATATCAAAAGATGGAAGACAAAGGAATAGCATGTACAGAGAATCAATAAAAAAGAACTGTAACCTGAGAATCCTACACCTAGGCAAGAGAGCATTCACCTGGCAGGGCAAAGAAAGATATAAACAATATATAAAAAATCAGAGATCATATAACTACTCTACCCCATCAGAGAATAATACTTGGAAATAATTATTATCAAACAAGGAAAGAAACATGAATAAATGTATCTGATAATGAGAACAAGGAAAAGGAAAACAATCACTGGTAGTATGGAAAAAAAAAATACAGTAAACATTCCAAATTAACAAGGGTAAAAAACAGAATGAAGAGCAATGTGATCAAACCAGAAAAAAAAAGGAAAGAAGAAATGGACAAAAAAAATATGTGATAAATATAAAGGAATTTGGTATAGTAGCTTCAAAATGCTTTAAATTATAAGGACAAAGGAAAAAAAAAAAAAAGCTAAATATCCAGGCGAAATAAAACAAAAAAACAAACAAAACCCACTGTCACTGAGGCAATTCCAACTTGTAGTGATCATATAAGACAGAGTAGAAGTGCCCCATAGGGGCTCCAAGGCTGTAAATCTTTATAGAAGCAGACTGCCTCATCTTTCTCCTATGGAGCTGCTGGTGGGTTCAAACCACTGACTTTTTGGTTAGCAGCCAAATGCTTTAACCTCAGTGCCACCACAGCTCCTTTAAAATAAGGTAACTACAAAATAAAACAAGGTTACTATAAAATAACAAAATTGTGGCTGACATCAGTCTTCTCTTGCAATCATAATACCAAAATGTAGCAGAAGCAGCAGTTAGAGGAGTTTTGTAGACCAGAATTGTGATACATTTTATTTCCAGCTCAGACTTCAGCTAACATTAATAAAGTCTGGGAAACTGGAAAAGGAACATCAGTGAGGAAGATACTTTTGAGCTGTACATTTACATTGGAGGAAATTTAACAAGTATTATTTAAATTATGGTTTTAATAACCAAATAAATATAGGGTTGATATATGCGATATGCAGACGACACAACCTTGCTTGCTGAAAGTGAAGATGACTTGAAGCACTTACTGATGGAGATTAAAGATTACAGTCTGCAGTATGGATTACACTTCAAAATAAAGAAAAGGAAATACTCACAACTGGACCAATAAGCAGAATCACGATAAATGTGAAAAAGACTGAAGTTGCCAAAGATTTCATATTACTTGGACCCACAATCAACACTCATGGAAGCAGCAGTCAAGAAATCACATGTGTTGAACTGGACAAATCTGCTGCAAAAGACCTCTTTAAAGTGTTGAAGAACAAAGCTGTCTCTTTGAAGACTAAGGTATACCTAACCTAAGCTATGGTATTTTCAATAGCTTCATATGCATGTGAAAGCTGGACAATGAATAAGGAAGACCCAAGAAGAGCTGATGCTTTTGAATTGTGGTGTTGGTGAAGAATAATGAAAATACCATGGACTGCCAGCAGAGCAAATAAATCTGTCTTAGATGAAGTGCAGCCAGAATGCTCCTTGGAAGTAAGAATGGTCAGACTTCATCCCACTACTTTGGTCATGTTGTCATAAGAGACCACACTCCCTGAAGAAGGATATCATGCTTGGTAAAGTGCAGGGTCAGTGAAAAAGGAGGAGACCTTCAGCAAGATGGATTGACACTGACCGCAACAACAGGTTCAAGTACAGCAAGGATTGTGAGGATGGTGCACTACCGGGCAGTGTTTCGTTCTGTTGTACTTAGGGATGCTGTGAGTTGAAGGGGACTCAACAGCACCTAACAACAAACACATATACATATATATAAACGTACATTCAATGGGAAAGGCAGTTCTTCAGATAAACCCAATGGCCATGGTTTTCTCTGTTCCTCTCCCTGCTAGCATCTTCAGACTTCAGAACAAACCACCTACTAAAGACTAATAACAAATAGGACTAAAGAGTTGCAATTCTGCATCAGTGTCCAAATGCCTAACTACCCCCTTCTTGGGTGGTCAGGTGGGAAAATCTACATTACAATCTATATAGTGAGGCACATAGCCTCTGGAACATAAAACCAAATAGGAAAGGCCCCTAGTCCCTCACCTACAGTGCATCAGTGCATTAAGGGGCTTTCATGAAAGTGTTGCCATCTCACCTGGACATTTTCTGACCTGGATAGTCCTCTCATCATGGACCTATCCTAGTCCCTTACCTACTATGCAAAGTAGAGGCATACTTAGAAGTTTCCTACCTTTACCCAGGCAGCTTTCAAGAAAAGGGGACCACTCATAATGGAACAGTTTCCTATTGTGTACTATCTATTGTTTGTGAACAATTAGAATGGCTTTCATCTGCCAACACTGTGTCTCATGTGTGCTCCTCAATCATACTGGATGGACATAGCACCACTGATGAAGTTGATGCCACTGAGTAGAATCCTCATTCTAGCGGTATTATTGCTGCTTGGAATTGTGAGGCAATCTGTGATTGCAACACACTTAAAAATATAAATTCATCAGTATAAATTTATTCCAAAAACTCAAACAAAACTCACTGCCATTGAGTAGATTCCAACTCATAGTGACCCCCATTGGGTTTATGAGGCAGCAAATCTTTATGAAAATAGATTGCCCCATCTTCCTTCTGCAGTGTCTGGTGGGTTTGAACCAACAACCTTCTGGTTAGCACTCAAATGCCTTAGGCACTGCACTACCAGAGATCCTTCATTAATTAATTTGGAATGCATTTATTTATCTCTAGTCTTTCCAGGGCCAACAGCTGGAACAGGTAAAAGGGAGACCCCCAGGTAAGAAGCTAAGGAAGATGAACTTGTTTGTCAGTTTGTCATACTGTGGTGGTTGTGTGTTGCTGGGGCTGGAGGCTGTGCCATCAGTGTTTCAAACACCAGCAGGGTCACCCATGGTAGACGGGTTTTAGCAGAGCTTCCAGACTGAGACAGACTCAGAAGGAAGAGGCCATCCACTTCTCAAAGAATTGGCCAGTGAAAACCCTATGAATAGCAGTGAAACATTATCTGATATATTACTGAAACACTGTCCAATAAAGTGCCAGAAGATGAGCCCCTCAGGTCGGAAGCCACTCAAGATATGACTGGGAAAGAGCTGCCTCATCAGAGTAGAGCTAATCCTAATTTTATGGATAAAGTAGAGCTTTCAGGACCCCCATTTGATGATGTGGCACAACTCATAATGAGAAGAAACAGCTGCAAACATCCATTAATGATCAGAACAAGGAATGTACAAAGTATGAATATGGGAAAACTGGAAGTCATCAAAAATGAAATGGAACACATAAAGATTGATATCCTAGGCATTAGTGGGCAGAAACAGACCAGTTATGACCATGTTGAATCAGATAATCATATGATTGACTATGTCAGAAATGACAAATAGAAGAGGAACAGCATGGTATTCATAATCACAAAGAATGTTTCAAGATCTATCCTAAATACAATGCTGTCAGTGATAGGATAATATCCATATGTCTATAAGGAAGACCAATTAATACTACTATATTCACATTTACACACCAACCACCAAAGCTAAAGATAAGGAAATTGAAGATTTTTACCAACTTCTGCAATCTGAAATTGACCAAACATGCAATCAAAATGTGCTGATTAACACTGGTGATTGGGATGCAAAAGTTGGAAACAAAGAAGAATCACTGCTAGTTGGAAAATATGACTTTGGTGATAAAAATTACGCTGGCAATTGCATGATAGAATTTTGCAAGACCAATGAATTATTCATTGCAAATATCTTTTTTCAACAACACAAATGGTGGCTATACATGTGGACTTCACCAGACAGAGTACACAGGAATCAGATTGACTACATGTGTGGCAAGATGCAGTGAAGAAGCTCAATATCTCCAGCCAAAACAAGGCCAGGAGCTGATTGTGGAACAGACCATCAACTGCTCATAGGCAAGGTCAACTTGAAGTGGAAGACAATTAAAACAAGTCCATGAGAGCCAAAATATGACCTTGAATATATCCTTCCTGGGTTTACAGACCATTTAAAGAATAGATTTGATGTATTGAACACCAATGACTGAAAACCAGAGGAATTGTGGGATGACATCAAGAACATCATCCATGAAGCAAGAGGTCATTAAAAAGACAGGAAAGGAAGAAAAGACCCAAATGGGTGTCAGAGGAGACTCTGAAACTTGCCTTTGAGTGAAGAGTAGCTGAAGCAAATGGAAGAAATGACAAGATGAAAGAAATCTTCTGTTCAGCTTTGAAATCTTCTGTTCAACTCTTTTACCTTGTCACCTCTTTTTATCCTGTCACTCACTCAGCTATGCCAAGAGATTTGGAAGACAACTACTTGACCTATTAACCAAAAGAGTTCCATATTTGTATCCATTCCAAAGAAAGGTGATCCCATAGCATGTGGAAATTATCAAACAATACCGTTAACATCATACACAAGTAAAATCTTACTGAAGATAATTCAGAAATGCTTGCAGCAGTATCTTGACAGAGCACTTCCAGAAATACAAGAAGAGGATGTGGAGTGAGGGATATCATAGCTAATGTCGGATAGATTTTGGTTCAAGGCAAAGAATACCACAAAGATGTTTACTTGTATTTTATTGACTATGCAAAGGCATTCAATTGTATGGATCATAACAAATTGTGGATAACATTGAAAAGAATGGGAATTCCAGAACACTTAATTGTACTCATGAGGAACCTGTACATAGACCGGGAGGCTGTTGTTCAAGCAGAACAAAGGGATACTGTGTGGTTTAAAATCAGGAAGGGAGTGTGTCAGGGTTTTATCTTTCCACCCTACTTATTCAATCTGTATGCTGAGCAAATAATCAGAGAAGCTAGACTATATGAAGCAGAATGTGGCACCGGGATTGGGGGAAGATTCATTAAAACCTAGTATACTAAGAGAACACAACTTTGCTTGCTCAAAGTGAGGATGACTTGGAGCACTTACTGATGAAGACTAAAGACTACAATCTGCAGTATGGATTATACCTCAACATAAAGAAAACAAAAATTCTCACAACTGGACCAATAAGCAGCATCACGATGAGTGGAGAAAAGACTGAAGTTGTCAAAGACCTCATATTTCTTAGTTCTACAATCAACGTCAATGGAAGCAGCAGTCAAGATATCAAAAGATGTATTGCATTGGACAAATCTGTTGCAAAAGATCTCTTTCAAGTGCTGAAGACTAAAGATATCTCCTTGAAGACTAAGATGTGCCTGACCCAAACTATGTTATTTTCAACTGCCTCATACGCATATGAGAGCTGGACAATGAATAAGGAAGACCAAAGAAGGGTTGATGCTTTTGAGTTGTGGTGTTGGAAAAGAATGCTGAAAGTATCATGAACTGCTAAAAGAACTAAGAAATCTGTCTTAGAGGAAGTACAGGGAGAATGCTCCTTGGAAGTGAGAAGGGCCAGATTTCATCTCACCTGTTTTGGTCATGTTTCAGAAGGGACCATTCTCTGGAGAAGGATGTCATGATTGGTAAAGTGCAGAGTCAACAAAAGAGGGAAAGGCCCTCAGCAAGATGGATTACATGGTGGCTGCAGGGATGGGCTCAGGTATAGTAGGGATTGTGAGACTGGCACAGGACTGGGTAGTGTTTTGTTCTGTTGTACATAAGGTCACTATGAGTCAGAGACAACTCTACAGCACATAATAACAACAGTGTGGGTAATAGGTTGAAAGATGCAGGAAACATCAAAAGAAGGTGGATGGAATACACAGAATCACTATACCAAAAAGAATTGGTCAATGTTCAACCATTTCAGGAGATGGCATGTGATCAAGAACCAATGGTGTTGAAAAAAGTCAAAGCTGCACTGAAGAAATTAGTAAAAAATAAGGCTCCAGGAATTGATGCAATACCCGTTGCAATGTTTCAACAAACAGATGCTGTCCTGGAGGCACTCACCTGGCTATACCAAGAGATTTGTAAGACACCTACCTGGCCAACTGACTGGAAGATATATTTGTATCCATTCCAAAGAAAGGTGATCTCATAGAATGTGAAAATTATTGAACAATATCATTAATATCGCACACAAGTAAAATCTTACTGAAGATAATTCAAAAACGGTTGCAGCAGTATATTGACAGAGAACTTCCAGAAATGCAAGCTGGATTCAGAAGAGGACATGGAATGAGGGATATCATTGTTGATGTCACATAGATCTTGGATTAAGACAAAGAATACCAGAAAGATGTTTACTTTTGTTTTATTGACTATGCAAAAGCATCAATTGTGTGGATCATAACAAATTGTGGATAACATTGAGAAGAATGGAAATTCCAGAACACTTAATTGTATTCATCAGGAATCTGTACATAGACCAGGAGGCTGTCATTTGAACAGAACAAGAGGACACTGCATGGTTGACAATCAAGAAGGGAGTGTGTCAGGGTAGTATCCTTTCACCATACTTGTTCAATCTGTATGCTGAGCAAATAATCCAAGAACCTGGACTATATGAAGAAAGATGTGGCATCAGGATTGGAGGAAGACTTATGGACAATCTGTGATATGCTGATGACACAATTTTGTTTGCTGAAAATGAGGATGACTTGAAGCACTTACTGATGAAGTTTGAAGAATACAGTCTGCAGTATGGATTACATCTCAATATTCAGAAGGAAGATGGGGCAATCTACTTCTGTAGTGATACTGCCTCGGAAACCCAAGGAGGGGTCGCTATGAGTCAGGTCCAACTCTACCACACATAACAACAACAACAACAACATAAAGAAAACAAAAATTCTCACAACTGAACCAATAGGTAGCATCACCATAAATGGAGAAAAGATTGAAGTTGTCTAAGACTTTGCAAAAACGGCAAGGAGGCCACATATTCTGACCTCCTCTAATCCCACAAGAGGAAGACAGAATTACTATCAATAGCCCAAGGCCTATTCCTGAGAGGCCAGAAAAGCTACCTCCCTCCAGTCTTTTCTCCAACCGTTCCTCCCAAAGCACCCACCACCTCTCTCCTGGGTTCGATAATTCGCTGCAGGGGCCACACAGAACTCACAGATTATGGGGTTTATTAAGGAAGCACCAGGCTACAACTCAAGTTCAGGAAGAATGCTCAGTCTCTCTCCCAGCCCACCATCCCTCAGCCAAGTCTCTCACAGTCTCTCCCCCAGCAGTGCGTGTCCCTCAGTGTCTCACTCAGCAATGTGCATCTCTTGC
>NW_006921785.1:2518407-2539572 GCF_000298275.1 Orycteropus afer afer
CCTCAACAAGATGGATTGGTACAGTAGCTACAGAGATGGGCTCAGGTATAGCAAGGATCATGGAGCTGGCACAGGACCAGGCAATGTTTTGTTCTGCTGTACATAGGGTTGCTATGGGTCAGAGATTACTCAATGGCACCTAACAACAACAGTCTTTCCTAATTAAATTGTAGCTTCCATTCACAAGCATTCATTAAGAAATTTCACATATATCTCTTGCATGATTCCTTTTCACTGCTCCTTTGTCTGTGTAATTTGGCATCTGAGAGTGAGAGCAGAGGGGACAGCATTAGTTTTATCTTCAGAATCAAAGATTGTTATTAGGGGATAGCATTAGTTTTACCTCCAGAATCATAGGTTGTTATTAATGGGCCTTCAGTGTACTTTACAAATCACAGTGTCTATGCATTCTTCTCCTACTACCATTTAATAATAGTAAATCATGCCTTTGCATTCCTCATATTTTCTTGTCTTTCAGGTCTTATCTTAAATGTCATCTTCTCAGAGAAGCCTCCCTTAACCACTTTATCTAAAGTAATCAATCAAACCTTACCACACCACTTTGTTTTGTGTGTCAGAACATTTACTAGCAGTTACTTGCAAATCAGGAGCTCTGGTGGCATAATGCCTAAGGCATTTGACTACTAACCAGAAGGCCACTCCTCAGAAGGAAGATTGTGCAATCTACTTCCATAGTGATACCACCTCGGAAACCCAAGGAGGGGTGGCTGTGAGTTGGATCTGACTCGACAGCAGTGAGTTTGGTTTTGGTTTTGACTTTCAATTTACTCTTACTTATGGAGACCCTATGTGTGTAAGGAGCTCTGGTAGCATAGTGCCTAAGGCACTTGACTGCTCACCAGAAGGCTGGCAGTTCAAACCCACCAGCCACTCCTCGGAAGGAAGGTTGAGCAATCCTACTTCCGTAGTGATACTGCCTCGGAAACCCAAGGAGGGGTCGCTATGAGTCAGGGCCAACTCGACGGCAAACAACAACAACAACAACATGTGTGTCAAAGTAGAACTGTGCTCCACAGGGTTTTCAATGGCTGATTTTTCCAAAGTAGATCACCAGGTCTTTCTTCTGAAGCCCCTCTGGGTAGATATGAACACCCAACTTTTCAGTTAGCAGTGAAGGAAGTTAACCATTTGTATATATTTATTTGCACGAATTATATATAATACTAATCAAAAACCAGTTGTCATGGATTTAAGGGGATTCTGGGTGTTGCAGAGTAGAACTGTGCACTACAGGGTTTTCACCTGTGACCTTTTGGAAGTAGATCTTTAGATTTGTCTTCCAAGGTGCATCTGGTGGGTTCAAATCACCAATTTTTCAGTTAGCAATAGAGTGCTTAACCATTTGTGCCACCCAAAGATTCCATAACACTTATTACTATTTATTTGGTTTATTGATTTTTCTATCTCATTGTAACAGAATATAAGATGAATGACAGCACTGATCTTGCCTTTTTTTCTCCATCACCTAGAATAGTGGGTGTTCAATAATATTTATGAAATAAGTGGATCCCTCTCTCTCTATTTCCACAACAATGTTTACTGTTTTCACAGTACCCCTTTTCTATACCTGTGATCATTACAGTCCTTATCCAGGCTGAGATGAGTTCTTCCAGGACAGGTTTTGTCTCTTCCTTTAATCGATTCTCCAAGATCATAAATCCCAGAAATATCAGGTCTGTCTCCACCTTCTCCCTTGAAATATATATATAATTGAACAAAAATAGCTATTACTTTTTTTTTTTTTTTTTTTTTTTTACTTTCTTATTGGAAGCAAGACAAAAACATTCTGTAAGAGTGGTTTCTACTCACTCAGTCAAGCACCATTCTTTAGACACTAAATATGTGCCGCAAACAATGCAGGAAGAAGACAAAAGGGAACACAAATGATACTGAGATATTTACTTTGACTGACTCAAGAGACAGATAGTACCTAGTAACCAAAAGATTAGCTTTAGCCTTTCTAGAAAATGAACTAACTGGCCACAAAGGTCTCTTCCACCTACTGTGGCTATCCTGATTGTTATTACTTCATCTATTAGTAACCACCAAAGAGAAGTTCTAGTTCTGGTATAAAACATCAAAAAAGAAAAATAAAGTGAGTCTTCAGAAAAAGAAAAGGAGACACCCATTTCTGCTGAAACCAAGGCCATACACTATTTTAACCTCAGGAGGTATGAAGCCATAATCTCAACAAACCATCAATTCTCCCCCTCCCTCAGCTGCTCTCTTGCATTGCTCTTCTGCAGAAAGTGTGAATGTTTCTGCAAGCAAACAAGGCCAGGCCTCTGAACACTTCCAAAACATTCCAAAGGGCCATCTCCAGGGAAGTACAGTTAGGGCAGTGGTTCAAAAATGCCACATGATTCATTCACTTGGAACCGAGAGACCTATAGACATAAGAGCAAGACACCAGCACTGCTTAATTTTGGCTGAAAAACAAGGAAGGAGCACCTATCCCCCTTGCTTTGTCTGTCCTGTGGGTTTCAATGATGGCCCTCACATCTGCCAGGGGCATGGAATAGCATCAGTGATGCTCCTGTTGTTGTTGTTATGTGCCGTCGAGTCGGACCCGACTCATAGCAACCTCTCCTTGGGTTTCCTAGACGGTATCACTACGGAAGTAGATTGCCCAACCTTCCTTCCAAAGAGTGGCTGGTGGGTTTGAACTGACAGCCTTCTGGTTAGCAGTCAAGTGCCTTAGGCACTACGCTACCGGATGCTCCTAGGAAACTGCCAAAACCTCCACAGTCACAGAAAATAAGATAGTTTGAACCACTCACTTCAGAGCAGGCTTGGAAGGATGGCCTTCCCTTTTCTTCTGAATTAGATATTCAGAGTTCTCAAGGATCTGGTTCCAAACTACATTTTCAGCATTATCTACAGCAAAACTCTTCACCCACCCTGGATGCCAGCCAAGTTGGACCACTCACCATTCCCTGAACATGCTCTGTTCTTAGTCATCTCTAGACATTTGCTCTAGAATGCCATAATGAGTTCTTCCTTATTTGTACAATGAAAAGGTTACAGGTTCCCCATGATCTACCATTGAAAGCTTTCTTATGCTTTGAAGTACAAATCACATGTCACCTGCTCCATAAGGGCCTCCACAGAAAAATAATTACTTTCTCAACATATTACTTCTAGCTCAGTTTCTCTCTTAATTTATTTGTCCATACATTGTCATTATTTGTTTTCTAATCTGTCTCTCTGTCTTATTCCTTGATAGCAAGGACCACTTGATTCAATTCTGTGTTCAACCACACCCACGTGTATCTGACACACAGGAGTGCTCACCCAATATTTGCCTGACTGGAATGCTCTCATTCCTGTCCCAACAATTATTTTCCAGGAAAATTCACTTCCTCTTTCAGAAATTTCAGTATTAGTGAGTTCTCATTGGGATCCCAAAGTCAATCAGTCTGTCACGTCAATAAGCATTTACTGTTAGCTTAATAAGAACAAGGAACAGGATTAAGGAAAAAAAGGAGAGAATGTAGTAGCCTCTGACTCCACAGGTTTCACATAGACTGGAAGGAAAAGATTAGACATGGCCACCATGGTTAAATGGAAGGCTTGTATCAGTACTTTGAGAAATGTATAAATCAGAGTCCCATGGGCTCAAGAGAAAGAGAGAAGAATTAATTTTTGGTCGAGCGATTGGAGAAGCCTTCCTGGAGATGATATTTGATGGTAGTTATGTGTCAACTTGTCTGGGACTGTTTTTGAGTGGCTGGACAGCTGGATGTAGTTATTCCACATGGTGAGATTGGTAATCAACTCCTTGGTGGAATCTACTGGAGCAGCTGAGCAGCTGCCTTAGGGATATGGTCTCTTTCCAGTTTATAAAGAGAAGTGTTGAGAATGGTCTGCAGCCTTTTTGGCACAGTTGGACCCTGTATGTATCTGAATCTTCATTTGTTGTTGTTGTTGTTATGTGCCGTCGAGTTGGCCCCGACTCATAGCGACCCCTCCTTGGGTTTCTGAGGCAGTATCACTACAGAAGTAGGATTGCCCAACCTTCCTTCCGAGGAGTGGCTGGTGGGTTTGAACCGCCAGCCTTCTGGTTAGCAGTCAAGTGCTTTAGCCACTATGCTACCAGAGCTCCTGAATCTTCATTTAGCAGCCTGTTATGTTTCCTGCCAATCTTGGGACTTTCTCTGGACTTGAACAAGTAGCCTGCCATAGTGTTTGGTAATATTAGTACTGTGCCATTTTATTTATCGACCTTGGGTTTGTTAGCCTCAGCAGCCAGCAGCTGCCTGAGTGAAGAGATACCTCTAGCTTCAGGGCAGGGAACAAGGGGCAGAGGTGAAGCCTGAGTCCTAGGGGCTTTCACCCAGGCCCTAGAACTTGGCACTTTGAACTCAGACTCCTAAATTGTAAGAGAATAAATCCCTATTTGTTAAAGCCACCCATTTGTGGTATCTTCTGTTATATATAAATATTGTCAACAATGATATGATATGGGCCAACCAGGAAGTGCCAGATTGGCCAAGAAAATGACTCCATGGACAAATGTCTCCTTGGCACTCATTTCTGGTTCTTTTGGCTCACAGTCTTTGTAGGGTTCAATGCACAATAATCAGGAGACCAGAGTTCTAACCCTAGCTCTGCCATTGCCTTGTTGAAAGATCATGGGTAAATCACTTTCTTTGTCTGATAATCTATTTCTTGTTTTGCAAAAGAAAGGGATGGACTTAACACTTCTCCAAGGTCTCTTCTAGTCTAGCATTACATGATTCTTCTTTTCATAAGCATTCATACTGAGCCAAGAAATAAAGAGAAGAAGTAGTCCCTTGAGGGATCTCAAGCTCTGAAACTTGGAATAGTATGCTATCTCCCTGACACACACACCAAAGCTCTTAAACATAATAAAAAGTGATGAGCACAATACAAAGGGAACATTCATCCCTGTGGTTACACTTCTTGTTCTTAACATCAATGTGACTTCTAAAGGATGAAATATACATAATCCTCAAAGAGATTATGATATTAGTGCTGGAAACACCCTGACTAACCAGGTAAAATAGAAAGAATGTTCTTCCCTAATCAAGGATTAACAAAGGTTAGGTACGTTAATTTAGCTATGCGTATACATGGTAGTGGTGTGCCTTTAAAACAAGAGAGGCAAATTGATGATCTAAAATCAGAGCCTATTACTGAACTGTGTTTAGATCTCAGATTCTGAAAAGTTCAAATATCAATACCTTTGACCAGGACATGTGCTCTCTAGTGTGCCTCAGCCCTCACCCTTCCCTATTGCCACCAACATGAGTGCCTCATCTATGTACACAGCCCCCATCACTTTCAGTTTGCAGCTCATAAACAAGTAAATATTTTATTAACCTAATTGAAAGCAGCAGCACAGTAGCCACAACTTTGATATATTTCTGACAAGCAGGCTCTTGAGAAATTAAGTGCCTTTCACAAATCTGTCACATCCCTTCCTTGATCCAAGTTTTCTCTTCTCTAAAATGTGAAAGCCAATCTCAAAGTCCACTTTCACCTCTCTGTTTTGAGTGACCTTAATCTAAGTTGATCTGCCACAAGTGTCAAAGTTTCAGGGGTAAGCTGGCCCCAGGAAGAGTAGCCTGAAATGCCCAGAAATCCAGCACTCAATGAACTTAGTAGGCCTAGTCACAAAGGGGCAGGGTGGAATCACATCAGTGATACTCAGCAAGGGCGTACTGCCTGTACAGCACATTATGGGAATTTGTGGGGGTGTCTATACAAGCTTTTCTGCAATGTTCAGTGCACAATTAGGAATTATCCTGCACTCTTTTGAATATTTTACTAGACATTCAAGGACATTAAAAAATTGTTTCTAATTTCCTGAGCCTGTTCTATATATAAACACAAAGTATTTTTGTACAATAATATCCTATTGAATTTTCCAGGAATGTACCTACCATGTAAACTGAGAGTAGATTGTACTGTTTTGTTCAGAAGGTTGCCAACAGTTTTTAACTACTTCACAAAGTCACCTTACTGATAGCAAGACTACTTGTGGTATTTGAGACTCCAATATATAACACTCCTCTGTCAGTTTATATTTGTAGCTGTGGCATCCACAAGGACTCTCTTCACAGGTGCAAACAACTTACTACTTCATTTTATTTTAGTAGAATCTACTGAGCATTTATTAAAATATGTATTTTTTTGTAATGTATTTTATTTTTTGCTTCTATTTTTACTATACGGGTAGGGTATTACTTTCTTTTTTTACAGAGAATATATGCAGATAATGTTATACATAAATTTAATTTAGAATATTAAAATATTACAAAATATAATACCAAGAGAGTGCTGAGTCTGATGGGAAAACAAATGTATTAGAAATCTTATATTTCAATACTGTGAGTTTGGGTCTAAATAACAAAAATCATCTTTAATTATATCCACAACAATATTACCAGTAGTGGCTAACATAGAGTATTGGACATGGCATTGAAGGCAGAATAAATAAGGTAGGCTAAAAACAATGAAAATTTAGGGGAAAAAAGGGAATTTGGACTAATAAATGCTCCAATGTGTTTCAGCTTTGGGACATCCCTATGTTAATATATGCATGTAAAAACTTTCTCTAGAATTTTCCCTCAAAAGCTGTTCTTTTAACTTTTTTTAAATCTTTTAACTTTTTTCTTAAGTTTTTCTGCAAACATTACCTAGATTATGTGTTAAATCCAAGCTATATTTATTTGTTTAATTAAACTGTGCATTTATTATAAAGAATTTTTTCAGGCAATTATTGCTTTATAGCATTCAACCAACCCACCCCTATACTAAAAATATCACCTGCTTGTATTTGGTTCAAAATGGGGACACTATCATAATTTCAAACTCTCTAAAAATTGGTTATTTCATACATGTGTTTTCATAAAGCCTTACAATGACACCACATTTTACAGTTTGCACAGCTATTTCTTATACATTCTCCAAGTCAGTGATCTCATCAGCCTTGTGATTTAGGCAGGGCAGGGATGACCATGTTGCCATTTACCAACACTCAGAGACATTTTCTGCACAGCAAGCTTTCTGGGTCCACAGACCCTACCCCATGAATCTCATCCCAGTCTGGTGCATTTTTCTACCAAACCATTTTGCTTTACACAAATGCTCCCCATTTACCTCGTCAAGGCAGTAATGTGGTGATCACTTTCCAATTTCTTGTAGGCCAGTGCTATGACCCGGAAGCCCTGCATCGTGTAAATCTGAAGTTCACCAACGAAACTAGTTGGTACTGTTCAGAAAACAACACAGGATTAGTATGCAATATTTATTCAGGTGGTGTCAAATGAGAATTTCTATACAAACAGCCCCAACTCCTACCCAAGAAAACACACTTGAAAAAAGGTACCCCTGCAAGTCATTGGAGTTCTAAACTCAACTACATTGTCAGAGTTGATTTCTTGGGATGTAGTGAAGCTATAAGGAGAAGGAAGCATTAAGGGAAAAAAAGGAAAAGAATGGATATAGAGCAGGAAAGTTTTTCCCTAGTTTAACTAATAAACATCTACTGAGTGTCCAGTATGAGCAGGTATTGGGTATGCAGATACTAATATGCAGACCTGTTATAAGGAATTTTGTCTCATGGGTTGACAGCCATCAGACCAATAATTACAATCAAATTAAATAATTCTTATAATTCAGGTGTTATGAATTGAACTGTATCCCAAAAATGTATGCTAAAATTCCTATCACTGGTACTTGTGGAAGTGATCCTATTTGGAAATAGGGTTTTCTTTTGTTAATGTGATCATACCAGATTAGGGTGAGTCCTAAACCTAATCCCCTCTGAGTGGTGTGTTATTAAGGCGACACAGAAAGACAGATACACAGGAGAAGACACTATGTGATGATAGAAGCAGATACATCTATAAGCAGCAAAGCAATGCCAAATACTGCTGGCAGTCACTAGAACCTAGAAGAGAGCCCCAAAGAAAGAATCAACACAACAATCAATACCCTGATTTGGACTTTTAGCTTCTAGAACTGTGAGAAAGTAAATTTCTATTCTTTAAAATCACTAACATTTGCTATGGCAGCTCTAGCAAACTACCTAAAGTAAGACACCAGAAAATCACAAGGCTCTATGGACACACTTGGTAGTGCATGAACCAGAGTGGTTAAGTAAAGGAGGGAACAGGTATTTGGGCTGAGGCATGCAGGCATGATAGAGCAAATCTTGCGTATTTAGTTCAGCTCAGGAGAAGGAAAAGATGTAAGGAGAAAAGTGTATCTAGAGAGTTCTGTAGAGAGAAGGAATCCCTGAGTGGTGCAAACAGTTAACGAGCTCAGCTGCTAACCAAAAGTTTGGTGGTTTGAGTGCACACAGAGGTACCTGAGAAGAAAGTCCTGTCAATCTGCTTCTAAAAAACATGAATTATTGGAAACCCTATGAAGCACAGTTCTACTCTGACACACACGGACTCATCTTGAGTCACATTCAACTCAACAGCAACTGATGTATAAGGATCAGATCATTAAGGGAGCTCTGGTAATGTAGTACCTAAGGCACTTGACTGCTAACCAGAAAGCTGGTGGTTTAAACCCACCAGCCACTCCTTGGAAGGAAGGTTGGGCAATCTACTTCCATAGTAATACCACCTCGGAAACCCAAGGAGGGGTCACTATGAGTCAGGTCTGACTCAACGGCATATAACAACAACATAGCATCGTAAAGGAGTTTGGGATTATCCTGGTGCCTATAGGAAGTAACAAAAAAAAAAAAAGAAAGAAAGAAAGAAAGGTAAGAAAATAACAATATACTATGTGAGAGAAAGACCAATTTAGGTGGTCACAGTATGGAAGGTAAATAAGAGTAGGGGAGATTGGGAGCAGGGAGTCAATTTGCCAACTATTGAAGTGATCCAGTCAAGGGGTGATGGCCTGCACTGAGGTAGTGACAGAGGCCATAGATTAACCACTGACTAGATAAATAGAGGCACTGAGGGAGAGGGAGGAGTACAATGACTCCAAAGTAGAGAGTGATAGTGACACTGGTCACCAAGATGGGAAATAGAGGAACAGAAAAGATAAGCTTGATTTTAGTATTGTTTGGGATGTTGATATGTCATGGATCAGGTGCAGAGAGAACATATTTCATCTAGAAAAACAGATTTGCCAGTTATAATCCAAGTCTATTCACTTACCTGTCTCAGGTTGGCAAAAGCTGGCCACCTTCTCCGGTGCACCTTTCATGAATACCAACTGGTCACCACCCATCTCTTGAACAATGACTGTCATCCTCTGCAGTGCTGATGAGAATGGGAACTGATGCAGGATTGCAATTCCTTCCACTGGGACCTGGTTAGGGGATGGGGGAATGGAGAAGGCATACCAACATAGTTTCTAGCTATTGGAAATTACAGAATCTTGTCTCAATGCTGATTTTAGCAAATAAAGGAAACAAGGATTCACCAAATTTTCACATGTGGGATTCAAATAAGACATATCAGTGACCCTCTAGGAACTATGGGCCTAAATAGAGTTTGCTTTCATGTTTGGTTCTTGGGAGGTGCATAGTGGGTGAGCAATGCTTACCTGGCTGGCTGTTTTACGGGGCTTAACTACCATGGCATGGGCTGGCACTCCTTTGATGTGGAAATCATCCCCAGAACTATCCATTTCCTGTTTCAAAAATGGGATATTTCATAGCAGAGATTTAATTTTTGCCCACCCACTGGTAGTATGTTCAAACACTTACTATGAGAAAATCCTCAGACCACCTCAATGTATTCTTAATGTCTCCTCCCTCAGGTGGATGGAGATGAGCCAAACTTATCTCCCAGCAGAAGAAAATAATGCATGGGAAATGCTGTGAATTTGAAGAGCAGACATTTCTGAATTATTCATGCAATTTATCCTGCTTCCTCCATTGGAATGTGCTGTATAAAGACTCAATCTCCATTTCTGAAGAGCTTCACTTGAAAGTAGTGAGCATGAGTAGCCGAGTCTTATTTTCCATGAAGCAAGTACCCCAGTCTTGCTTCTCCTGGAGTTCATTGTTGTTTCTGCCCTTTCCTATCTGTTTAACTTGGATTGGTAGTCAATCCTGGGGACAGTGCAGGGGGGCAGGGCTGTGACATACATGATTAAATGTTCAACAAACACTCAGTAATTGTTATAATAAAGACCTCAAATTATAATCAAAGAAACTTTACCCAAAGATATCAACAAAATGCTTTTTAATCATCTCATTAAGTAGTTAAAAAAATCTCAGAGAGAAAATTTTAATCTCTGCTTAAAGATAAGACAACAGTAGTCAAAAAATGATAGAGAATTAACAAAGTTTAGTCAGACTGCTGCAGAATTATGCACTCTTCAAGTTGGTTGTTACTGCCTTCAAGTGACTCATGACCAACCTATGCATGACAGAACAAAATGCTGCCAATTCCTGTGCCATCCCCATGATCAGTAGCTTTCGGAAGTAGATTACTAAACCTTTCTTCCTACTCCATCCTAGTCTGGAAATGCTGCTAAAACCTGCTCAGCATTGTGGCAACATACAAGTCTTATCCACAGAGAGATGAGTGGTAGATGTGTACAAGATGCATTGGCCAGGAATTGAACCCAGGCCCTTCACATGGAAGGTGAGAATTCTACTCCTGAACCACCACTGCCTCCATACTATATTTGGAAGAGATCTTAAAGATTGTCTCCTTCAATGGTGTTCATGTTTGTGTAGGGCTAGAGCTGCATGCAGCTGGGTGTGTAAGGGGGAGGAAGGTCACAGAGTTGGGGACAACTAGTAGCTAAGTAGATGGATGTGTGCTCTCTAAACCCCATCTTTACTTCTCATCTTCTATTTCAACCAGACGAACTCCAACTAATTGTTTGGTATACTGTGCTTCTGAATAAGGCCTATTCTTAAGAAAACATTCCAGTGCTTTGTTTTGTTTTGTAAAAACTGCTGGTCTTATTCAATACCCTCATTCTGTTCTCTTGGAATCCAAAATCCCAACAAGAGAGATGACTTCATAGGCTCAAGCAACCAGAGCAAAGCTGAAAACTAGAACCCAGAGATCTAGATTCCTCATCTAGAACTACAGCAGTTGCTCCTAAATCTAGTTCAAAATCTGAAAAAAAGTTCTTTCACAGTTAACCTTTTTATTGTTTCCAGTCTTAGGAAAAAAATCAATACTAAATTAATAAGAATAAAATCCTGGTAAAAAAATGAGTCTATGAGTTATCCTAAGCACTGGGGACAGTGGTGTTTCCTAGTCCTTATGTTCTAGGAAACTTGAAACAAGACATTGCCCAGAGTACTGAACAATAATCATATAATGATTATTTCCCAATATTTGAGAAATAATTAGGTAATAATTATAATTATATTAGTACTATTGAACCTGTACTATATAACAAGTACAGTACTAAGCATTTTTTAATTCATCATCTTATTTAAACCTCACAGTACTCAACAATGTAGATATTATATTAGCTGCATTATACAGATGAGGAAACCAGGCTTAGACTAATTTCCCTTTCACTACTATATGGACTCTATTTCAGAAACTACACATTTTATAAGTTTTAAATGGCTGTGTGTTGCTCTGGAGTTGAAGAAGTTTCTTAGATTCTCTGCTGAGTATAGGCTTACCCACGTGGTGGCTTCAAACATTTTGAGGTCCAGTGGATCTCCCTGGATGGTCCCATCAAGAAAGACAAGAGAGTGGCAACTTGCCATGGCTGCACACAGCGGGCCCCATGGCAAAGCCTTGCCAGAGGCAAAACTGTGGACTTCCTGGAAGCTAAAGAAGAAAAGGGAAATGGCTTCAGTCCTATTCCCCCAAGCCCAACTGGAGCTTCCTGGAGATTGTTGTTGTTGTTGTTACGTGCCGTTGAGTCAGCCCGACTCATAGCGACCCCTCCTTGGGTTTCCGAGGCAGTATCACTACGGAAGTAGGATTGCCCAACCTTCCTTCCGAGGAGTGGCTGATGGATTTGAACCGCCAGCCAAATACCTTAAAATAATTCAATGCTTTATTATATTACAGATCCATTCCCCAATCCTCCAAATTAATAGTGTTTTATTCAGCCATTGCCCTTAGGTAGGTTCAGTGAGTTTGAGAAATGTGGTCCATAATATTCATTGAAGCTCTTCCTTCCCTCTTTTCCTCTCCTTCTCTGGCACTGATTTACTTCACATACATGGAGCTTCCACCTTCAAAGACTAGACTGCTTCTTTAGAGCTCTGGGAGACAGAGCAGGCTAGTTTTGTGCATAGTTGTGTATATATGCATCTCCTTCAATCAGTATTTTACAAACAAATAGGGGTTGTGCCTTCCATATCTCTATGTCCACTATTTTTGATGTATGGTCCATAGTAGACAATCAAAAAAATTATGATTAAATGAATTAATTAGTTGGTTATTGGAAATCTGCAAGACCTTAATTGTAAAGAAATGAACATTTTTCAAATAGAAACTCAATCATCTCTTCTTCCACTCTAGCCTCAAGTGTCCATACTCAGTTACCACCCTAATACTTCCTATAAAAAGTCACTGCTATGGATTGAATTGTGTCTCCCAAAGATATGTGTTGTGAATCTTGACTCCTTTAACGGTGGTCATAACTCTTTTTGGGAAGACGTTCTCTTTGTTATGTTAATGAGCCACTATTAGTGTAGAGTGTGTCTTTGTTGAGACATAAATGAGCAGAATAAGCAATCAAGCAGAAATAGGGGAAGATGATGCCACACCCAAGAACAGAAGCTGAAAAGACATAAGGACCTTCCCTTAATACCAACTGAGAGGGAAAGCCTTTCCCTAGAACCAGTGCTCTGAATTCAGACTTCTGGCCTCCCAAACTATGAGAAAATAAATTTCTTTTTGTTAGAGTTCGTGGTATTTCTGTTTTGGCAACACTAAGTAACAGAGACAGTAGCCTCATATAAAATTGACTGAGATATGACTCAAATCTTCTTTGCAAACTCCTTGGTCAGTCCCTGCTTAAAGGAAGAAGCAACCCACTTTATTTAGAGAACCTCCAAGTGACAGAAGATTCTTTCTTGAACTACAAAATACCATAAATCAGTCTTTAAAAGAATTGAAAAGAGAAAGAGGCAAATCCATAGCAGTAGGTGACTTTAATACACCACTTTCAATGAAGGAAAAAACAACTAGAAAGAAACTCAACAAAGACACAGAAGATTTAAACAACACACTTAGTCAGCTAGAACTCAAAAATGTATACAGAACATTCCATCAACACAGAATAATATATATTCTTTTCCAGGGCATATGCAATATTCTTCAGAATAGACCATATGTTAGATTGTAAAGCAAGCCTCATTACATTTAAAAACATAGAAATCCTACAAAGCATCTTCTCAGGTCACCATGCTATAAAGATAAAAAATAATGACAGGAAAATGAAGGGAAAAAATCAAATACATGGAAACTGAATAACACTCTGCTTGTAAACTACTGAGTAATAGAAGAAATAAAAAATAGAATAAAAAAATTAATTGAATCAAGTGAAAATGAAAATGCAACATACCAAAATCTTGGGGACACAGCAAACAAAGCATTGAGAGAACAATTTATAGCAATAAATGCAACCATCAATAAAGAAGAAACACCTAAAACCACCACCTTAATCCAACATCTCCAACAATCAGAAAAAGAACTAAAAAAAAAAAAAAAACCTGCAGTCACCAGAAGAAAGGAAATAATACTAAAGATTTGACAGAAATAAATGAAACAGAAAAACAGTAGTAATAACCAGTAACACTAGAAGCTGATTCTTTAAAAGGATTAATAAAATTGATAAACCACTTGCAAATTTAATAAAGGAAAAGAAGGAGAAGATGCAAATAACATGAATAAGACATAAAACAGGAAATGTGACATCAGGACCAAATGAAATTAAAAGGACAATAACAGAATACTATGAAAAATTGTATAAAATGAATCGGAAAACTTAGAAGAAATGGACAAATTTCTAGAAACATACTACCTACAAACAATCTGAGGTAGAAAAATTGAACAGACTCATCACAAAAGAATAAATAAAATAGATCATTAAAAAATTTCCAACAAAAATAAGTCCTGGCCCAGATGACTTCACTGAAGAATTCTACCAAACATTTAGGGAAGAGCTGACACCAATTGAACTCAAACAATTCCAGAACACAGGAAATGATAGAATATTCATGAACTCATTCTATGAAACAAGCATAACCCTGATACCAAAACCAGGCAAAGACACCACTAAAGAAAGAAAACTATAGATAATATCCCTCATGAATATAGACACAAAAATTCTCAACAAAATCCAAGCCAATAGAATCCAACTACATATCAAAAAAAATAATATATCATGACCAAGCAGGATTCATACCAAGTGTGCAAGGATGGTTCATATTAGAAAAACAATCAACATAATCCACCACATAAACAAAAAAAGAAAGAAAGAAAGAAAAGAATGATGTGATCATATCAATTAATGCAGAAAAAGGCATATGGCAAAATCCAACACCCATTCTTTATAAAAAAGCTAAGCAAAATAGGATTAGAAGGGTAATTACTCAGCATAATTAGTGACATATACACATAACGAATGGCCAACATTATTCTCAATGGAAAAAGACTGAAAGCATTCCCCTTATGAATGGTAACTAGACAAGGATGCCATTTATCACCACTCCAATCCAATATTATACTAGAAGTACTAGCCAGAGTAGTAAGGCAAGAAAAGGAAATAAAAGGCATCCAAATTGGCAAAGAAGAAGTAAAAAAAGCTTTATTTGCAAATGGTATGATCCTATATATAGAAAATCACAGAAACTCAACAAGAAAACTACTGGAAGTAATAGAAAGTTTCAGCAAAGTGACAGAATAAAACAACAACATATGAACACCATTCAGATCCCTCTACAGTAACAAAGAGAACTCTGACAAAGATATCAGAAAAATAATACCATTTGCAATAACCACCCAAAAGATGAAATACTTAGGAATATCTAACCAGAGATACAAAAGACCTATACAAAGAAAACTACAAAACACTATGACAAGAAACCTTCCGAAATCCAAGAATATATCATGCTCATGGATAGGAAGCCTTCACATTGTGAAAATGTGAATACAGCAAAAGTGATCTAGAGATATACTGCAATCCAGATTCAGATCCCAATTTCATTCTTTAAAGAGATGGAAAACCTAATCAACAACTTTATATGAAAAGGAAAGAGACCCCAGATAAGCATAACATTACTAAAGAATAATAAAGGAGGAGGCATCACACTCCCTGATCTCAGAAGCTACTATACAGCCACAATAGTCAAAACAGCCTGGTATTGGTACAACGACAGGAACATAGACCAATAAAACAGAATTGATAATCTGGAAGTAAATCCATCAGCCTATGGACAGCTGATCTTTGGCAAGGGATGAAACTTATTAAATGGGGAAGAGGGAATCTCTTTAACAAATGGTGCCACCCTAACTGGATGTTTGTTTGCAGAAAAAATGAAACAGGATCCATATCTCTCATCACATACAAAAACTAACAAAAATGTAACAAAAACCAAAATGTAAAATCTAAAACAATAAAGATCATCAAAGAAAAACCAGGGACGAATATAGGGGCTCTAATAAATGGCATGAATAAACTATCAAACATAACTAAAAACGCACAAACAGCAGGAGACAAATAGATGACTGGGAACTCCTAAAAATTAAACATTTATCCACTTCAAAAGACTTCACCAAAAAATTAAAAAGAGAACCACAGACAGGATAAAAAAAAAAAAAATGGTAACAACATATTGAACAAGGGACTATTCTCTAAAACAGATAGAAAACTTCAATACCTCAACAACAAAAAGACAAATAATCCAATTTAAAAATGGGCAGACAACATGAGCAGACACTCCCCAAAGTAGATATTCAGGCAGCCAAGAAACATATGAAGAAATGCCCACAATCATTGGCCATTAGAGAGATGCAGATCAAAACGACAATGAGAAACCATCTCACCCCAGCATTAATAGCAAAGTTAAACAAAACAGAGATCAACAAATGCTGGTGAAGGTGTGAAGAGATTGGAACCTTCATACTGCTGGCAGGACTGCAAAATGGTGCAACCACTGTTGAAAATCCTATAACATTTCCTTAAAAAATTGAAATAGAAATATCATATGATCCAGCATTCCCACTTGTTCTTGTTTGTTGTTATGTGCCGTCGAGTCGGACCCGACTCACAGCGACCCCTCCTTGGTTTTCTAAGGCAATATCACTACGGAAGTAGATTGGCCCGTCTTCCTTATTCCCACTTGTTGTTGTGTTAGGTGCCATCAAGTCATTTCTGACTCATAGCGATCCCATGCACAGCAGAACGAAACACTGCCCGATCCCACACCAGCTCCATGATTCCTGTTATACTTGAGCCCATCATCGCAGCCACTGTGTCAATCCATCTCCTTTAAGGCCTCCCCCTCTTTCATCTACCCTCCACCTTACCAAGCATGACATCCTTCTCCAGGGAATAGTCCCTTCTGACAACATGACGAAAATAGGTGAGATGAAATCTGGACATTCTCGTTTCCAAGGAGCATTTCAGGTGCACTTCCTCCAGGACAGATCTGCAGTCCATGGTACTTTCAGCATTGTTCGCCAGCACCACAACTCAAAAGCATCAACTCTTCTTCGGTCTTCCTTATTCATTGTCCAGCTCTCACATGCATACAAGGCGATTGGAAATATCATGGCTTGTGTCAGGCGCACCTTAGTCCTCAAGGAGATATCCTTGCTCCCCAGCACTTGATACAGTTCCTTCACAGTTGACTTTCCCAATGCTACACGTCGTCTAATGTCCTGACTGCTGCTTCCATTGGCATCATTGTAGAACCAAGGAACATGAATTCTTTGACAACCTCAATCTTCTCTCCATTTATTGTGATGCTACTCATTGGACCAGTTGTGAGGATTTTTGTTTTCTTTATATTGAGAAGTAATCCATACTGCAGACTGTATTCTTCAACCTTCATCAGTAAGTGCCTCAAGTCATCCTCACTTTCAGCAAGCGAAGTTGTATCGTCTGCATATCTCAGGTTGTTAATGATTCTTCCTCCAATCCTGATACCACATTTTTCTTTATATAGTCCAGCTTCTTGGATTATTTGCTCAGCACATAGATTGAATAAGTGTGGGGAAAGGATACAACCCTGATGCACACCCTTCTTGATTTTAAACCATGTAGTGTCCCCTTTTTCCATTCAAACGACAGCCTCCTGGTCAATGTACAGGTTCCTCATGAGTACAATCAAGTGTTCGGAAATTCCCACTACTAGGTATATATCCTAGAGAAATAAGAGCTGTGACACAAACAGATATATGCACACCCACGATCATCGCAGCATTATTCACAATAGCAAAGAGATGGAAACAGTGTTGTGGTGGTTAAGTTTATGTGTCAGCTTGGCTGGGCCTGGTTGAGTGGCTGGGCAGCTGAATGTAGTTATTCCCAATGATGATATTGGTAACTAACTCCATGGTGGAATCTATTGGAGCAGCTGAGTAGCTGCTTTGAGTATGTGGTCTGCTTTCTGCATAAAGCAGCAGCTTTGGGAATGGTTTCTAGCTTATAGCATGCGTGAACCCTGTATGTAGCCATGTCGTTATTCAGCAGTCTGCCATGTTCTGCCGATCTTGGGACTTTCAATGGACTTGAATTAATGGCCTGCCATGTGGTAGCATAGTGCCTACGGCATTTGACTGCTAACCAGAAGGCTGGTGGTTCAAACCCACCAGCCACTCCTTGGAAGGAAGGTTAGGCAATCTGCTTCTGTAGTGATACTGCCTCTGAATCCCAAGGAGGGGTTGCTACAAGTTGGATCTGACTTGACAGCAGTGGGTTTGGTGTGGTTTGGTAACAATGGGACTGTGCCCTTTTAGTGGTCAACCTTGGGATTGTCAGTCTCACCAGCCAGCAGCTGTCTGAGTGGAGAAAAGCCTCTAGTTTCAGTGGGCGAGGAGCAGGAGGCAGAGCTGAAGCCCAAGGTTGAGGGGCTTTCACATAAAGCCTGGCACTTTTAACTCAGACTTCTAGCCTCCCAAACTATAAAAGAATAAATTCCTCTTTGTTCAAGCCATCCTATTTATGGTATATTCTTGTCATAGCAGCACTTGGTAACCAGAACAAATGTAAGTGCCCATCATGGGTGAACGGATAAACAAATTGTGGTACATATAAAACCAAACTCACTGCCATTGAGTCGAGCCCAACTCCTAGTGATCCCCATTGGTTTTCCGAGGCAGTAAATCTTTACAGAAGTAGATTGTTCCATCTTCCTTCCATGGAGTGGCTGGTGAGTTTGAACCAGCAACCTTCTGGTTAGCAGTCAAATGCCTCAGGTACTGTGCCACCAGAGCTCCTTGTAGTACATATACACAATGGAATACTATACAACATTAAAGAATAGCAATGAATCTGCAAAACACCTCAGAATATGTATGAACTTAGAGGATATTATACTGAATCAATCACAAAGAACAAGAATTATATGAGACCACTGCTGTAAAAAGTTAAGAAAAGATTTACACACAGAATCATTCTGTGAGAGGGAAGGGAAAGAAAATCACTAACTAAAGGGTATGCCACACACTGCCATCGAGTCGGATCTGACTCACAGCAACCCCTCCTTGGGTTTCTGAGGCAGTATCACTACAATAGTAGATTGCCCAACTTTTCTTCTGAGGAGTGGCTGGTGGGTTTGAACTGCCAGGCTTCTGGTTAGCAGTCAAACGCTACCAACTAATGGGTAGACATCTGGCTGAAGGAAAAGGCAATGTACAATAAGGAGAGGTCAGCATAAAATGATTAAGGCAGTGGAAGGCACAGGGAGGAGCACAATAGTTAAAGGCAACAAAGGTAAATGATATTACATACACAGCCCTTCAATAACAGTGATAATAATAACAACAATCTATGAATGGATGCATAGATAGATACTCAAGCTGAACGGGTGTGGGAAGGGAAATGGGACTACACTCATGAATATATGTAGGTTTGACGGAAGCTATTTCTACATATCTATCTATATGTGTTACAAGTATACCCATGAATATAGTAGAGCATACAGGCATGGAAAATAAAATGAATTTATGAAAACTTCTTAGCTATAACTAAACATCTTGAGGGAGTGAGTTTCTGGGCTTGAGGGCTTAGGCCCGTAGTCTCATAGAACATCAAGGTTAATTGGCACAGCATACTCCACAAAGATAATATTCTATATCCTACTTTGTTGAATATTGGCCGGGCTCTTAAAAGCTTGTGAGCAGCCATCTAATTTTTACAATAGTTGCAAAAGTGCAACTATTGGTTTCTCCCCTGCATGCAGCCAAAGAGTGAAGAAAATCAAAGACACATGGAATCAATTATTCCAAAGGACTAATGAATCAGGCAAACCTCAGCCTTCAGGATCTTGAGACCAGAAAAATTAGTTGATGTCTGTCTATCACAACTGACATCTCTGAAAGCGATCACAATAGGAGATCCTGTATAGAGTAGGAGAAATATATGGAACAAAACTCAGAATAATAGTAACAAAGACCAGGATTACTGATCTGATAGAGACTAGTAGAACCACTGAGACTGTGGTCCTTTCAAGCTTGAAAGTGAACTCACCGCATGGATCAACTTTGAGCCAAACAATAGACAGACTTAAGAGGTGGCCTCAGAACAAGGAGGGGTCGCTATGAGTCGGGCCCGACTCCACGGCACATAACAACAACAACAACAATTAGGTGAACAGTAACACCAAGGAAATATATAATCCTTAGAGTAACCAACTATATAAGATCAAACAGGAAGGATTTGCCCAGGAATAAAGCTCAAAAGGCAGGAGCAGGAAAGAAGGAGGAGTAAAAAAGGTAAAAACAGGGAGGAAACGCTACTATTTGTGGAGATTACAGTCAATGTCACAAAACAAAATGTGTAAATTTGCACCCACATCACAATAAAAAGTTTTTATTAAAAAAAAATATTATTTTTTTAAAAAAACTTTTATCGTTGATGTGGGTGCAAATTTACAAAACAGGTTCATTATATACACAACAGGTCATGCACATTGGGTTTCATGGCCCCGATTACAATCCTCAAATATAAAAAACTCTCCTCTTCTCTCCTCCCTGTGAGTATCCTTTCCCTGTGCCCTTCTTATCTATGCACTCCCGTCTGTCCAGTTTTCCCTCTATGCAAATGCTGCCCTTCTGATGTCTCATGGTTGATTGATCGAAGGGCTGCATCTCCCTAGGGTTGTTGTTGTTATGTGTCGTGAGTGCATCTCCCTGGGGTAGGTGTTCTGTTATAGGTCTTTACTACTGTTAGGCTGAGAGCCAATCCACAGAAGTGAGTCCAGTCCCAGGCCTGAAAGATAACCCAGGGCCAAAGTCTCGGGGGTTCCACCAGCCTCTACCAAACCAGTAATTCTGGTCATTTTTGTCTTTTTGAATTTTGTGTCACATTTTTCCTCCCACTCTATCCATGATCTCTAATTTTGATCCCTTTCCAAGTAGTTGACATTGGTAGCCAGGCACCATCTAGTTTTTCTGGCCTCAGGGATGTGAAGACTGGGGTCCTCAAGCTCCATCATATCTTTGGACTAATTGTTTCCAAATGACCTTGATTTTCTTCATTCTTCTTTGTTCCAGATGAGAGGAGACAAATAGTTACATCTTACATGGCTGCTTGAAACCTTTTAAGACCCCAGTCACTACTCACCAAAGTGAGATGTAGAACAAGATCCAAATCTATCCTTGGTCTTGGGTATATTCCTGCTCACCTACCCCACCTGCTCTTCTCACCTGTCTGTACATATACCTATAGTCTAGTGTTTGCTGCCACTGGTAATGCAGTATTGTGCATGTAATAGTATTTGCCTCCGTTGCCTATATCTTTTTATTTTATTTATTGTGATTTGGATGAAGATTTACAGATTTTCACTTTCCATACAGCAGTTCACATATACTTTGTCTCATGTCATTGACCACAGTTTACAATGCAACAGCACCCCTCCCACTCCCTCCCCATAGTTACCTCTTCCCAGTGACCATCCCTCCATACTCTCCTGCTCCCTGAGCTGTCTCACTGTGCATAAGCAGCCCTTCCTTCTCCCATGATTGTTCTCTCCAGGGC
>NW_006921785.1:2542219-2576546 GCF_000298275.1 Orycteropus afer afer
GTTTGTTCCCCAGCCACCATGCACAGTCTGTGTAGTCCCTGGCTAGCAGGGTGATTTTTAGGTTAATTTTTAGGTTCTACCACCACTCGGGAATGTCCAAGCCGTTTGTGCTGTCAGGGGCGTTCGTGTCCCTGCCAGACTGCAGCTCCGTATGTCTCCTTTTTTGTTATTTTCACTCAAATTCTTCTGCCAGTTGGGGTTTAGTCTACTTCTGTATCCTTCCCTTCAAGGCTCAGCAGTCCAAGATTATCTTCTGTGTCTGTGTCAATTGGTTTCCCTTCTCTTTGTTGAAGAGGGTCCGTGCAGTCCTTCTGCCTAGTCCGCCATCTTGCCAGAACTCTCTGCTCTTTAACACTTTAAAGAGGTATTTTGCAGCAGATTTGTCCAATGCAATACATTGTTTGATTTTTTGAGTGATATTTCCATGAATGTTGATTGTGGATCAACAATCAAGTAAAATTAAATCCATGATTACTTCAATCATTTCTCCATTTTAATGATGTTGCTTAATGATCCAGTTGGAAGAATCTTTGTTTTCTTTTAGATGGAATCTGTACTTAAGGCTATAGTCTTTGATCTTCATCAGTAAGTGCCTCAAGTTCTCTTTGCTTTCAGCAAGTAAGTTTGTGTCATCAACATATCAGAGGTTGTTAATGAGTCTTCCCTCAATCCTGATGTCATTTTCCTCTTCATGTAATCCAGGATCTTGGATTATTTGCTCAACATAGAGATTAAATAAATATAGTGGAAGGATACAACCCTGACACACATCTTTCTTGATTTTAAAACATGTAGTATCTCCTTGTTCTACTCAAAACACTGCCCCTTGGTCTATGTTCAGATTCTTCATGAACAGAATTAAGTTACTCTGGAATTCTCATTCTTTGTGATGTTATCCATAATTTGTAATGATACACACAGCCAAATGTCAATGTCAATAAAACACAGGTAAACATCTTTCTGGTATTTTATGCTTTCAGCCAGGAAACCTCTGAGGTCAGCAATGATATCCCTTGTTCCATGCCCTCTTCTGCTCTTTCCACACCCTTTCCTGAATCCACCTTGAATTTCTGGCTGTGCCCTGTGTAGATATTGTTGCAACAATTTTTGAATTATTGTCAGCAAAATTTTATTTGCATGGGATATTAATGATATTGTTCAATAATTTCTGCATTCTGTTGGATCGCCTTTCTTTGGAATGGGCATAAATATGGATCTCTTCCAGTTGAATGGCCAGGTAGCTGTTTTCCCAATTTCCTGGCATAGACCAGTTATCACTTCCAATGTTGTGTCCATTTGTTGAACATCTCAATTGGCATTCCATCAATCCCTGAAGACTTATTTTTCACCAACTTCTTCAGTGTAGCTTGAACTGCCTCCTTCAGTACTATTGGTTCCTGAAGTGGTTGAACAATTCTTTTTAGTACAGTGATTCTGTGTATTCCTTCCATTTACTTTGATTCTTCCTGCATCTTTATTTTGTCTGTTGTTGTTGTTGTTGTTGTTGTTATGTGCCGTCGAGTCGGCCCCGACTCATAGCGACCCCTCCTTGAGTTTCCGAGGGTAGAAACCTTTAATATTCTATCTTGAGGCTTGAGTTTTTATCTTCAGTCCCTTCAGCTTGAAAAATGCTGAATTTGTTCTTCCCTTTTGGTTTTCTAATACTTTACTTTGTCTTCTCAAGCAGCCCTTTGAAATCTTCTGATCAGCTCTTTTACTTCATCATTTCTTCTATTTGCTTGAACTACTCTACATTCAATAGCAAGTTTCAGAGTTTGTTCTGACATCCATTTTTGTCCTTTCTTTCTGCCTTGTCTTTTTAATTACCTTTTGCTTTCTTCATGTATGATGTCCTGATGTCATCCCACAACTTATCTGGTCTTCTATCATTGGTGTTAAATGCATCAAATCTATTCTCCAGATGATCTCTAAATTCAAGTGGGTTATACTTGAGGTTGTACTTTGTCTCTCATGCTCTTGTTGTAATTTTCTGCAGTTTCAATTTTACCTTGTAGATAAACAATGGAAAGTCTGTTCCAGAGTCCACCCCTGGCCTTATTTTGACTGACGATATTGAGTGTTTCCATTTTTTTCCCACAGATGTAGTCAATTTGCTTCCTGTGTATTCTATACTATGAGGCCCATGTATATAGCCATCATTTATGTGGTTGAAAAAAGGTATTTGTAATAATTAAGTCATTGATCTTGCAAAATTCTATTATGTGATCTCTGGTATCATTTATATCACCAAGGCCATATTTGCCAATTGCTGATTTTATTTCTTTATTTCCAACTTTTCCATTCCAATCACCAGAAACTATCAATATGTCTTGATTGTATGTTTTATCAATTTTTATTCAGACTGCAGAAGCTGGTAAACTCTTCACTTTCTTCATCTTTGGCATTAGGAGTTAGTATGTAAATTTGAATAATAGTCATATTAATCCATCTTCCTTGTAAGTGTATTGATTATTTCAGATACCTAGTGCTGTTCTGACAAGAATATACCACTGATGGGATGGCCTTAACCAACAGGAGTTTATTTTTACAATTTGGAGCCTTTAAGTCTGAGTTCAAAGTGCCATGTTTTAGTGGCTGAGTGAAAGCCCCACAACCTTGGGCTTCAGCTCTGCCTCCTGCTCCCAGCCCTCTGAACCTGGAGGGTTTTCTTCACTCAGCTGCTGGCTGCTGAAGCTGACAAGCCCAAGGTTGACAAGTAATAATGAACAGTCCTGATATTACCAAACCACATGGCAGGCCATTAAATTCAAGTTCATTAAAAGTCCCAAGATGGCAGAGAATGGCAGGCCGCTACATGAAGACTCAGCTACATGCAGGGTTCAAGTGTGCCATAAGCTAGAGACCATTCCCCAAGCTTTCTCCTTATATACAGGAAGCAGACCACATCCCAAAGGCAGCTACTCAGCTGCTTGTGGTAGATTCCACCATGGAGATGATTACCAGTCTCATCAGGGGGAATACTACACCCAGCTGCCCAGCCACTCAACCAGGCCCAGACAAGTTGACACACAAACTTAACTACCACAATGATATTATAGCAGCACTGACAGCATTGTACTTCAGGGTAAATCATGAAATATTCTTTTTGATGATGAATACCACACCATTCCTCTTCAATTTGTCATTCTCAGCCCAGTATATCATATGATTATCTGATTTAAAATGGCCAATACCAGCCTATTTTAGCTCACTAATGCCTAGGATATTGATCTTTATAAGCTCCATTTTTGAGACTTCCAATTTTCCTAGATTCATACTTTGTACACTCTACATTCCAATTATTAATGGATGTTTGTAGGTGGTTCTTATCATTTTAAGTTGTGTCACATCAGCAAATGAGGGTCCTGGAAACTCTACTCCATCCACGTTATTAAAGTTGACTCTATTGAGGAAGAAGCTCTTCTCTAGTTGTGTTTTGGGTGCCTTCCAACATGAAGGGCTTATCTTCCAGCACCATATCAGGCATTGTTCCACTGCTATTTGTAAGGCTTTCAGTGGCCTGTTTCTTTTTTCAGAAATAGACTGCCACAGCCCTCCTGCTAAACTATCTTAGTCTGGAAACTCTCCTGAAACCTTGCCACCTTGGGTGACCCTGTTGGATTTGAAATACCAATCACATAGCTTCCAGCATCACAGCAACACACAAGCCACCACACAGCCATTGTTGCTTTAGCCTTTTGTTTTTGAAAGGATACCTATCATCAGTGTTAACTGACAATCTAGCCATATTTCTTCCTGGCTCCCTCATTCAATCTCCCCTTTGGCCCACTAAGGGTTCAAAAATCTCTTGGATTATTACTGAACCTTTACTGGTCGTGTTGCATTATTATGCATCAAAAGATCAAATTACCTCAGTGGTTTGTGACATGTCCTCCAGTATTTTAGTAAAATGATGAAAAATTTAAAAAGCTAGAAAATTTAAAAAAAAAAAAAAGCAAGGAACAGATGATAGCAGTGGTGTAGTTTGCACAGAGGCACTTTTTAGCTCATACTGAAAAGCAAAACACAGATCAGGAAAAAAAATCTTATTTTGAAGATATAATCAGTAAGTAATTCTGAGTTCCTAAGTTTTGGGCTAGCTCCAGTTAGCACAACAAATAAATAGAGTTCTCTATCATCCCTGTCCTTGTCTTTTTATTTAAATATTTATGATTTATCAAGCCCAGAGAGCTCTCAATGATTCTTAAAGAATCTGGCACTCTGGGAAGGCGCTTTCTGGAGAAGAGCAGAATTACCAGAGATAGGATCACCCTTAACAAGAAGATGTTCGGTACCTGATAAGGCAGATACTGACTTTCTACCTAGAATTGAATTTCTCTGTCTCATCTTATTACTTAAACTAGGGGAAAAAAAATAATTTTAAGTTGCTATTGTAGTCATTTGAAACCAAGTCTGACATTTTTTCAGAGAGACAGAAGAAAAAAGGAAAGAAGGTAAAAATGAGAGAAGGTGAGGGAGGAAGGTAGGAAGGAGGAAAGAAGCACAGATCTAATTAATCAATCTAACCTAAACATTATCAATTTTCATTTAAATTTGACAAGTCACTTTTAGAAATAGAAAGTTTCAAAAGTTTTGTAAATTATATGATCCTAATTCAATAAATACAGGAGCATCAAAAAATGGAGCACAGTCAGTTCATTTTAGTTGAACAAGTATTTACTGTATACCTACTGTATGTGCTTAGTACAGTGCTACATCATCAAACCAAACTCACTGCCATTGAGTCAGTTGGAACTCCTCCTTGGGTTTCTGAGGCAGTATCTCTACGGAAGTAAATTGCCTCATCTTCCTTCCAAGGATTGGCTGGTGGGTTTGAACCGCCAGCCTTCTGGTTACATCATTAGGGACACAAATATAAATAAGGAAGATATGTTCTTAAAGTGCTCACATATTTGAATAAAGGCATACATTTTTCATAGAAGTTGAAACAAACACAATAATAAACAAGGACATCAGGCCTATGTCCAAAATCATCCTCTAGGGAAAACGAAAAGTACTTTAGAAAGTTTAAACTTGTAAGAGGTCTCTTGTGTAGAGACTCTTCTAAAGTGGTTAGAAGCATGAAGATTATCTTTTTTAATCCAGGACTACTTTGTTGTTGTTGTTGTTGTGGTTGTTGTTGTTGTTGTTAGGTGCCCTCAAGTCGGACCCGACTCATAGCGACCCCTCCTTGGGTTTCCGAAGCTGTATCACTACAGAAGTAGATTACCCAACCTCACTTCCGAGGAGTGGCTGGTGGATTTGAACCGCCAGCCTTCTGGTTAGCAGTCAAGTGTCTTAAGCACTGTGCTACCAGAGCTCCTATAGACTACTTTACAAATAATATTTTAATATGAAAATGTTTTAAAGATGTGTAATTAAAAATATTTGAAGTATAAATTGCATGACATCTGCATAGTACAAAAGAACAAAAATGTGCCTTATCATGTATACAATGCTTTGTGATTTAGGTTGTAAGTGTTAGAAGGAAATAATTTCATTAAAAATGAAAGCCTAAATGTCAAATGCATCATGTTTCCTGTTCAGACTACAGTGGAGCTTGCAGGGAGAAAAAGCAGGAATAGAAGCAAATTCAAGGATGGCCACAAGAGGGCCACAGGAGAGGGATATACAAATCTTTACCACACATCAAACTGAAAAAATGCCAAAGCTGTCTTTTCTGGCTAGCTAAAAGGAATTTCTGGTAGTCAGAAGGTGCAATTCTTCAAATTAGAATACAAAGGAAAATGAGCACACTGACTGCTGTTCCATAGATGTTCCTCTTCCTGAAATTTACTGTACACAAGTCTGAAGTTTTCTCCTTCCTTCTAGGACATCAAAAGGTCAGTTTGTGCAAAAAATATATTACCTCCTTGAAGGACAGTGTCATGGTGTTGTCCACTTTAGTGGTACTGGGCCAACTTCAGGCCCCTCACAAATATGCTGGGTGATATTTACATTTAGCAAGAATCTGAATACAGTGTCAAAACTCCTCCTTCGTCTCCTGGGTTTGTGATAGGCTTAGGAGTGGGGACAGGTCAGCGAAAATATACATGTTCTTAGTGAGACTTGGAAGTGTTCAAGGGGATAAATTAGCTGAAGATACCCTGGCCATCATTACTCACCAAAGCCAAAGCACAAATGTCTCTATTCATTGTTTTCCAGAGAAAACACAAAGTTCTAGAAAATAGAAACTACACTGCATTTAATCCAAGATACCCACCTGTTTCTATCACTGGGCACAACTCCCCAGAGGTCCAAGCCATCCCTTGTTAAGGTGCCTGTCTAAACAGAAACAAACATTACTCTGAAGATCCTGCAGCACCAGAGTGAAGACAAATAAGGAATGCTTTAATGGGAAAATACGCGTCGCCTATATTGTCAAGATCAGTACTTCAAGGAAGAGTACAATAAGGTGGATATTTGGAGTCCTGGGCCAAAGCTGAGACAGGCTCATATTGGCACCTAACTCCTTTGAAACTCAGCATCCTCAGTGGTAAGGGAAGAAAATAGTAGCTACCTTACGTACTTCATCGGGTTGTTTTGAGGATCTAAATTCCTTGGTAAGCCCATAAGATGGCTATGTGTCAGCTTTTAGAACACAGGTTAAAA
Source organism: Orycteropus afer afer (assembly GCF_000298275.1). Taxonomy (NCBI): domain Eukaryota; kingdom Metazoa; phylum Chordata; class Mammalia; order Tubulidentata; family Orycteropodidae; genus Orycteropus; species Orycteropus afer. The sequence continues at coordinate 2,548,832 of NW_006921785.1, forward strand.
GCATGCAATTGGAAATAAGTAATGGGAGTAGAATTTTAACCTCTAGGGCACAGTTCTTGGAAATAGTCTAAAGAAATGTTTTGCCATTTGACATCTCTTTGGGAAAAACATGTTTGTTCACATTTATGTGTCAGTGTACTATAATGGTTAAGAGCTTGAGTCTAGAGGTATGACTAGGTTCAAACACCTGCTGGGTAACCTGGGCAAATTACTTAATCCTTCTAAATGTCAGAGGCCTTATTTGCAATGTGGTCATAAATGCATAGAGTTGTGAAGATAAAATAAGAATAATATCAGGAAAGGGCCTGTCATATAGTAAAAGCTAATAATAATGAACACTCATAGTTATTACTCATTTTTAATTCAAATTCATGTGTCAGTGGTGACAAATGTGAGAATGGAACACACATACCTTGTCAAAGCAGATAAGGTTTAATTGTCCACATACATTAATCCTCTGGGGACTAATGCAGAAGATGCCTCTCTTCTGCAGCCTCCTCTGGGCATAGATAATGCCTGTGGTCAGAGCAGCAGGTAGAGCAGGAGGAACAGCAATTGTGATGACATCAAGGGCTTTCTTCACCACCTCCTCAGGCGGTTCCTGGAAGATGAAATCATTCTTTAGCTATTACAGATAAATCAATAATGCACAGTTTTGTGCATATGACTTTGTTCCTTCCTTTTTGTTTATTCCTTTAGGTTAAATTCCTAGAAATACCATCAGTGAGTCAAAGGCTACTAATACATTTATGGCTCTCAGTATATTTCATCAAAGTGCAATGAATAGGGTTGTAATAATTCATGCTGCTACCACTAGCAGTGAGCAGGTTACCCTTTCCCCATACCTTGCCTATATTGCCATTGAGTCGATGCGGACTCATAGCTACCCCTCCTTGGGTTTCTGAGGTGGTATCATATCACTATGGAAATAGATTGCCCAACCTTCCTTCTGAGGAGTGGCTGGTGGGTTTGAATAGCCAGCCTTCTGGTTAGCAGTCAAGTGCCTTAGGCACTACGCCACCAGAGCTCCTAGAAAGATTATCTCTCACTGCTGTCCAGTTGGATCTGACTCATAGCAACCCCTCCTGGGGTTTACCAAGCAGTATCTCTACAGAAGTAGATTGCCCAGTCTTCCTTCCAGGGAGTGGCTGGTGGGTTTGAACCACCAGCCTTCTGGTTAGCAGTCAAATGCCTTTAGGCACTATGCCAGATTGCTTATTTTGGGAAATGGGAGTATATAAGCATGTTTCAGTGTTTGGCTTTGTTTCTCTAGTTTGTAAACCATGCCCTAATATCAGGTCAACATGTAGAGTAAATAATATATATTGATGAACACATGTATGCATGTATTAAAAGAACAAAGCCAGCTTACCCCACTGAGCACATAGACACACAGAGTATAGATCATCCCAATAGTGGCTGTCCCTACAAGGCACAGAAGAAACCTGACAGCATCCCTGTAGAGCTTAAAATTCATTGGTTTGGGGTAGAGAATAGATCTCACGAGGTCTCCTTTTGCAGTGTTAAAACCTACAATAGAAAACACACATCCTGCTCTCAGAATAACAACCACTGCTAGTTCTCTTCTAAATATCAGCATTGCCTTTGTTTTTCTCTAGAGAGATTTAAACAATGTTTAAAGCCAAAAGCAATTAAAGTATAATTGTGAAAATGCATTAGTGTTGGAATGGAAATATCTTACCTATCTTGGCCTATTACCCTCTGACCTTCCTTCCCTCTACTTCCAATTTCACTGCATCCCAGATACAGGAAACCACCATACTGTGTTCAGAACACTGGTTTTCCAAACATACTTTCATTTGAAGAAAACAACTTACGAGCACACACACATGCACAGTCCCTTGAATTTAAATTAAATGGCCCTGTAAGGACTAATGAACTCATTTTTCTTCTATTTTTCAGTGTTAAGTTTCAGTTACTAGCCCTACCTAGGAAGAATGTAGAATTGGAAGTTAGAAGACCCGAGTTCTAGATCCAGCTTAGTCAATTACTATCTTATGATTTTTAAAAATCCATTTGAATTGCATGGCCCTAACTCCATTCATGTATGGAGTGGAGACAGCTGACATCTTTCTTCTGCTGGTTTTACATGTGACAAGAGTTTGTAAACTGCTAAACACATAAATAGTAATTATTGTCATCAGTATTATTACTTTTTTGAAAATATGTCATTGTTCAATTGGCATTAAATACGTATTGTTGTTGTTCTGTGCCCTCAAGTTGATTTTAACTCATAGCAACCCTATAAGATAGAGTAAAACCGCCCCATAGGGTTTCCTAGGTTGTAATATTTACTGAAGCAGAACGTCACATTTTTCTGCCATGGAGCTGCTGAGTGGATTTCAACTATAAACCTTTTGGTTAGCAGCTGAGAACTTAACCACTGAGCCACTCGGGATACATGTTATATACATATATGTCATATGTTAGAAAAGTGAGGAAGTACAGAAGTTAAAGTGAAAGCATGGAAAGAAAAAGTAGCCACGACCTCGACAGATCACAGCAGGCTTTATTGAAGAAAAGCCCATGAGCGATGACTCTAGAAGCAACGAGAACAATACCAGTTGCAGAGTAGAGCTGTGCCTGGGGGAAGTGTTGCCCCCCGTTATAAGGACCTCTGGTGCGCACAGGGTTTTACAAAAGTTGCAGTTTCCAGGAAGTGGGGCTGTTTTTCACAAGGTGTGGGTGGAGGGGTCTGCAGGTGGAACTTATCCTTGAGGTTTCACAAGGGGTCTTCAGGTGGAATTTATCTTTGAGGTTTCACAAGATGGGGGAGAGTGTGTGGTCTGCAAATGGAATTTATCTCTAAGTTTTCTCAAGGCAGGGGAGCATGTGAGGTCTGCAGGTGGAATTTATCTTTGAGGTTTCAGGGTGTCTTAGCCAAGTTTAGAGTAGCCAGTTCGGTCCTTCATTCCAGACTCTAAAGGTATATAAGAGGGAGGAGGGTCAGCACCGTTGTATCTGACTGCTTCCTGCTGGTCAGGAGCAGAGGTTGTTCTGCTGTCCCTTTGTTGAGTCTGGAGAAGGAACATAGTTTTCACATGATCTTGGGTGGTTGCACGGGTGATTGCTGCCACCTGTTCAGTTAAGAAGTGTTGCATCGGGCTGATAAGACAAGGGAGAAAGGAAAAAATTAGGAGTAGGCTAATGAAGAGAGTTATAAGAGGTATGAATCAGGTTGGGAAATTTCCTAGGAACCAGGAGGGAGATACTGTTGCTTGGACTTGGAGTTTGTTGGCTAAATCTCAGAGGCTCTGTGCACCATCTCAAATTAGGTGGGATTGGTCAGTACAGAAGCAGCATTGCTTTTGTAGAAAAGCACATATTCTCCTGTGGGCAGTGGTGAGAAGGCCCAAGCCTCGAATGAGCTGGACTGCTTTTTTCTGCCTTATTGGGGAATTGTGAACACTGAGATAGGGATCGGGGTGTTTGGAGTTAAGAGATTAATTCGGTGGGTTAGGTATGCTAAAGGGCAGTTTCTTGTCCAGTTAGTAGGGAGACACAGACAGACATTTGTTCCACATACCCAAAAGAGTTCGGAGGCAAAGTCAAGGCAGGGAGAGAGGTCAAACCGTGTGACTTGAAAGATTTTACCTGCATCAGGTCATTTTGTGTTCTCTCGCTTATGCCAAAAGGTAATTGGATGTCCTAGGCTTATGGCAGTCAGGGGTTGAAATGACACAAGGGTACTGCTATTGAGGGAGGGGGGTCTCTTGAATTGGCCTGAGGGTATTGAGATCTATAAAAAGTCAAGCATCCCCCTTTCCTGTTAGGGGGAGGAGACGGTATGTGTCCTTTGTGTCAACTAGGGTTGGGGGAGATGCCCACTTATTTCCCATTCCTGGAATGTCAGGACAAGAGTTTGACATTCTTGACAATAGGGCCTTGACAATAGAGGCTACCTGAGGAGGTTCCAGTGGTGGAGATCGTGAGTGGTGTTGTCATCCTAAGGTAAGATGTATCCTCAGCCTGGAGTGGAAAGTTAAGGTGACCCAGTGGGCCTGGGACAGGGAGTGTAAAATTGCAGGCTATTTGTGATAGGGACCCAACTTCAGAAGATCCCGGGAAGGGCTGATGGGAGATACAAAGAGAGGCTTGGTATGCTAGGGTGACATGAGCCTGGAGAGGCCCATGGATGAGGCGTTGGTGAGGTTGGAGAGTGTCTAAGACCGTTTTTGAAGTTATTGATATTGGCCCTCTTGGTAGGTCTTCTCCTCCATTGCAGCTGCCACCACGTAATGCTTCAAATTCTGGGTGCAGGTCTAAATGGTGGTGCAATCTGGCAGGTGTGGTGGGCCATGCTTGCAGAGACACTGGAAAAGCTTGTTTAGCAACTTGTGAGAGATGGAGGCAGACCCAGCACGCTGGTGCCAACGAAGAATTGGATTGTTTGAGGAGGGAAGTGGTGAGATTAATTGTTTGATTGAGATACTCAGGTAATATGAGGGTTAGGGTCAGGGGGAGAAAGGGTACCAGGTGGCAGAGACACATTGGCTAAGGTTAGGAGGAGGACAAAGGAAAAGTTTGACTACAACTGGGGTATGATGAAGGGCTATTCCGGGATGGTCAGTATTCCAAACAGCTGGATTTGCATTTTAGAGGGAAGGGTTCAGGGACAGGAGGGTAGGGGACGATTTGGTATGGAGAGGTTTGGGGAGGGATAGATCAGTCCGGGTGTGAAGAACATGGTTATGGTACTTAAAGGAGGAAGGTAAGTGGAGGTTCCTAGCTTATGAAGAATGTTTCATCTCACTAAGAGAACTGGGCATTGGGGAACTATAATAAAAGAGTGAGTAAAGATTATATTTCCAAATGAGCATAAGAGGAGTTGGGTTTTTCAGGGGTAGGGAATAGATCCTGACACTCATGATAAGTTGCAGGCTCTAATAGATTGTCCAGACCAGCATATTAGGAGTGAGAGAGATGCCTCAGTGTCGAGCACAAAAGAAATAGTTTGGCCAGCCACTGTCCCCATGATCCTGGGCTCCTCAGCATCACCACACTTGGTGACAAGGGCAGCAAAGCCTAGGCCCTCTCATTCTAATAACTGAGGGTATGGGTTTTCAGGGTTTGAGGATAGTTGTACGTAGGGTCGAGGTGGTTGCCTCTTGGGGCAGTCCATTGCCAAATGTCCCTATTGTCCACAGGTGGGGCATGGTTTGTTTGGCGGTCGAGGACTGGGGCATGCTTTGGTCCAGTGTCCATGACTGCCACACCTGAAACAGGCCCCTGGAGGCTGTGTTAATTCTGAGGTTCTTCCCTGGGTCTGGGAGAGCTGTTCACTAGAGTTGTGGTCGGCTTTGGGACCCTGAAGCACTGCAGCTAGGAGCTGGCACTTTATTTTAAGGTGATTCTCTTTTTCCCTTTTGACCTCCTCTTCTCTATTATTAAATATTTTAAAGAGGAGGTGTAAAAGGTCCTTTTGGGATGTTTGAGGACCTTGCTCAAGTTCCTGAAATTTCCTCCTGATATCAGGGGCTGATTGGCTGATGAATTGGACATGTAGGAAGAGAGGGCCCTCGGGGGTAGTGAGATCAAGATTGGTATATTTGGTAATGGCTTCCATCAGATGGGCCATGAAAAGAGAGGGGTTTCTGAGGGGTTTCGTCAGGTTTCTGAATAACTTCTCTAATTTTTTCACAGTTAACCTGGGTGTGGGTAATTTTTAACATTCCTTCTACTAGATAGGTGATCATGTGATCTTGGCAGATAATGCCATGGTCTCCTGGTTGATATGACCAGGCTGGCTCACTAGTTGGGAGGGCTTGATCAGCTACTGGGTTATTATCTCTATTTTGGCCATGGAGCCGGTCAGCAAGGTCACTTGCTGTCTGCCAGATACAAGATCATTTGTCCAGGGTTAAGGTGGCAGTGAGGATATAGTAAATATCTGACCAGATAAGGTGATAAGCTTGTGTAAGGTGGAGGAATTCCTTACAAAATTTGACTGGGTTCTCTAAGAAAGACTTCAGCTTTCCCTCTGTTTGGGACATATCTGCCATTGAGAAGGGAACATGGACCTGGACTGGTCCCTCAACTCCCACTACTTCCCTTAAAGGAAATATGGTTTGGGGTTGGAGTGCTGTTTTTGATCAGGTAGCTGGGGGTGAAGGAAGAGAAGGGGGTTAGGGTCTGGGGGAGGAGCTGGAATGGGGGTGGGATAATAGAGTCTGAGGCAGGAGGGGTTGGGGAGAGCAGTCTGCTAGAATTGTGGGGTTGATAAGGTGAGGGGTCATCTTCTGAGTCAAAATCAGTGGAAGTTGGGGCTGAAGGGGGAATGGACAGGACATCTCATGGGGTAGGTTTCTTAGAAGTTTTGGGGAACGGCGTATCACCAGGTAAAAGTTGGAGGGGGGAGCATTATTTGCAAACCGAAGGTGGAGAGCGGAGATAAAAGAAGGCTTGGACATAGGGAACCTCAGACCATTTGTCATTTCGGTGAAGGAAGTTATCAAGATCTTGTAAGATGTTTGGGTCAAATATTCCAAATTCAGGCCAATGACTACCATTATATAATTGATATTGAGGCCAAATGCAGGTGGATAGTCAGAGGAGAATTTTAGATTTTATGTCCGGGGCCAGATATAAGGTTTTGAGGTTTTGGAGAAGGCACCCGAGGGGTGAGGTGGGTGGAGATGCAGTCGGACAAGCTCCCATGCCTGGGAAACTGGGAGAAAGAGAGGATGGGAAAGGAAAAAGAGTTGGAGAAGGCTAAAAAGATGGAGCTCAGGCTTGTCAGAAAGCGTCCTCAGACTCACCGTGCTGGGTCAGGCCCTCTCAGGGAAGGGGGACGTCTCCCAAACCTTAGCTGAAGAGGGAGACTCCTGGAGTCCAGATGGTGATAAAACACTGGAGAGTTACTGCAGGTTATTTCTGCAGGGGACCAGAAATCGAATAGGGAACAGAGGACAAGAGGAGGTGACAAAGGGGACTTACTTGGCCCTGAGAAAGACTGATAAATGGCCAGTGCGGTTTGAGTGGCAAGAAATGGCAAATGTCCCCAGATCTGGAGGTCGGTAAAAGTTAAAGGAGGGTTTTAGATAGTGAGTTCGAGCCCAGGGTACTGACTTCCCCTAGGGAGTTACCAAAAAACAAAAAACTCACTGTAGTGGAGTCGGATCTACTCATAGAGACCCCTCTTGTGGAGTCGGATCTACTCATAGAGACCCCTCTTTGGGTTTCCAAGGCGGTGTCACTACAGAAGTAGATTGCCCAACTTTCCTCCCGAGGAGTGGCTGGTGGGTTTGAACCACCAGCCTTCTGGTTAGCAGTCAAATACCTTAGGCACTATTCACAAGAGCTCTTAGGGAGTTATGGGTGTCCAATAAAGGACTGTTATAACCCTTGCACTGCTCACACAGCAATGACACTGCAAAAGCCGTACTCACAGGGAGAGGGAGGCTTCCGGTTGCTTTCCGGCGGCCATTTAGCCTACTAGTGAGCTCTGCGGGAACCCTCAATTCCCTGGAGATACCCGTAGGCTAGGAAAGGAAGTAAGAAGAGGAAAAGGAGAGACAGGAGTGACAAACTAGGGGCAGTAGGCCCCGCCTCAACCCTGTCTTGGGTTTTGGCACCATTTGTTAGGAAAGTGAGAAAGTACAGAAGTTAAAGTGAAAGCAAGAAAAGAAAAAATAGCCATTACCTCGGCAGATCAGAGCAAGCTTTGAAGAAAAGCCCATGAGGGATGGCTCCAGAAGCAAGATGAACAATGCCAGTTGCAGGGTAGACCCGTGTGTGGGAGAAGTGTTGCCCCCTTTTACAGGGACCTCTGGTGCACATGGGGTTTTGCAAGAGTTGCAATTTCCAGGAAGTGAGGTTGTTTTTGACAAGGCGGGGGTGGGGGGAGCGGTGAGGGGAGGTTCTGCAGGTGGAACTTATCCTTGAGGTTTCACAAGGGGTCTGCAGGTGGAGTTTAGCTTTGAGGTTTCAGGATGTCTTAGCAAAGTTTAGAGCAGCCAGTTTGGTCCTTCAACATATATACATATAAATGTACATATTTATATATATACTTACATACTATATCTATATAGAGATATGGAAATGTCTTTGGTCTGTTAATTAAAGAAAAAACTACTTTCAAAATAACAACACAAAGGCAAACATGCTAACCAGTCTGTAGTACCACTGCTCTCGCAGTCCCAGTGCAAGCTCCCTTGGCCTGGATAACCTCTGTTCCACAGAAGAGGACATGCCGTTTGTAATCTGCTTCACTCTGTTTTTTCCAGGGCACTGAGCTATCCGTCTTGGGTAATGGAGTTTTGGTGACTGGAATACTTTCTCCTGCAGAAAACAAGTACCTCATTTTTCTTAGGTGGGATGCTTTCACTCATTTAAATCATTCATTCATTCACACATCATATGACAAACATTTGTTGTCAGCCTACTAGGTAAAAGGGACAGCCTAGGTATTAAGAATATAAAGTTAAACATACTACTTGCTTTAAAGAATCTTATAATTTAAAGTAGGAGATAGATAAGTTATATATATCCGTATTATAATTATATATTGTTGTTATGTGCCGTCGAGTCGGACCCACCTCATAGCGACCCCTCCTTGGATTTCCAAGGCATTATCACTATGGAAGTAGATTGCCCAAACTTCCTTCTGAGAATAAGTATATAATTATTACAAAATAAAGCAGAGATGTCAAAAGAGGCTGAAGATGACTGAGAATAGCAAGCTACTCAGTTTATAATGTGAGGTGTGGGGAATAAAGGACTCATGAGAGCTGTGTAGGAACCAAAGCATAGAAGGCATTGTGTGCACATATTTAGGCATTTAAACATTTTTCTATAAGCACTGATGACAGAGGAGTACAGGAGATACTTAAACTGTCTTACTCGGGAGAATAATATCATATTTATGTAAAGTGATCTCTGTTTACAATACAGGAAATGATTGAAGTTTGGTGATGTGGGAAGCTGGACACCAAATTGAAAAGCTATCACAATAGTCCCAGCTGGACAGGGGATACTGTCTGAGCTCCAGTAGCTGGTACTGCAAGTAGAAAGGAAGTGCTGGGTTCAAGAAATAATGAAGTAAAGCTTTGGAATTTGGAGAGATTTTGATACTGGCAAAATAGAGAAATTTAAAATGACTTAATAGTTTCCTGACTTGAAAGAATGAGCTGAGGGTAGTCCTGTTCATCAACATAGAGATTATAGAAGGAGAAAAAGGATTACTTTTTGGCCACAGTGAATTGGAGGTCTGGTGGCATAGTGCCTGAGGCATTTGACTGCTAACCAGAAGACTGGCGGTTCAAACCCACCAACCACTCCTCGGAAGGAAGGCTGGACAATCTACTTCCTTAGCGATACTGCCTCGGAAACTCAGGGAGGGGTCGCTATGATTTGGATCTGACTTGACGGCAGTAAGTTTGGTTTTGGGTTGTGGGTTCTGAGTTGGAGGTAACAAGTAGAATGACTACAGTGAGTTGTGTTGTAAGCAAATAAATATTTATTTGGGTCTGGAGCTCAGGGGAGAGGCTTTGACTAGATACTTTTATTCAGAATTCATCAGATAATAGATGAGATCTAAAATCATAGGAAGAAAAAGATTACTTCAGGACCAAGTGAATGGTGTGGAGAGGAAAGGAGAAAGACGCATCTCTGGGCAACCCCAACAATTAGAAGATGGAGGAAAAAGAGCAGCAGAAGAAAATTAACAGGTGCAGTCAGTGCTAGAACTTAGACAGAGAGTGAGAGTGAGATTTTTTTGGAAAGTTAGGGTGGCAAAAGTCTGAGAAGGAGTAAGTGGTCCAAATAGTCAAACACAGAAGATGAGAAATTTAAAGAACCTGTTGACTTTGACAATTGAATCTGTCAACTTTTGCCAGTGCAGTGGGAGAGGCAGCTCCGGTGGTGTAGTGCCTAAGGCATTTGACTACTAACCAGAAGGCTGGCAGTCCAAACCCACCAGCCACTCTTCGGAAGGAAGACTAGGCAATCTACTTCCATAGAGATAGGGTCTCAGAAACCTAAGGAGGGGTCGCTATGAGCAGAATCAACTCGACAGCAGTGAGTTTAGTTTTTTGGTTTGGAAGTGCTAATAAAAGGTGATGACGGAATTGGTGAAAATACCTATGTTCCAGGGGAAAGCTTCCCATTGGCCGTGGTAGAGTGGACAGAATGAAGTCAGAGATATCCTAGCATACTAGGCCACTTTCTCTAGGAAAATATTACTGGCAATTCAAAAAATCCTATCATTATTAGTACTCAGGGACACCAGACTCAATTGGCATGACAAAATACATAAAATACATAAAAGCCTTATTCCTCATCCTACATTGGTGAGTAGCGACTGGGGTATCAAAAGCTTTCAAGCGGCCATCTAAGACACACCTAATGGTCTCCTATCATTGGAAGCAAAGAAGAGTGCAAAAAAACAAGGGCATTTGAAAGCAATCAGCCCTAGGACACAATGACACTCAAAACCAGAAGAGCTAGATGGTGCCCAGCTACCAATGCCAACCACTCAGGAAAGGATCAAATCTGGAAATCCTGGAAGGAGTGGAAGGGAAAAACATGGAACAAAATCCAAAAACTCAATGACCAGAATTACTGGTCAGATGGAGTCTCGTGAGACCCCCAATACTATAGTCCTGGGGTACATTCTAGGCCTGGAATAAAGCTCACTGCCAGGGGCTGGCTGTAAGCCCAAGAGTAAACAAGATGTACACGCAGACCACTCAACTCAGGGTGACGCACCCACATACTCTATGGAAACATCCCTTGTACCACTGGGCACCAGAAGGACAACATTCACACAGAAGAAATGCAGGAAAAACAGGAGTGCATAACTGAAGGGCATGGGGGGAGAGTTACTGTGCAGGGAGGGGAGGAGACTGACTTAGGGTTGGACATGGCAAATGGGGAGTGAAACTAAATGTACACGTAATGTTGAATGTAAAACAAACTCTTAAATAATTTTTTAAAAAAGTATGTTTGTACCAAAAAAAAAAAAAAAAACTATTATTAAGAGATTGTTATGAATCTATGATTCCGGAGGGAAAGGAACCTGATCAACCATGCTTTTTTTTTTTTTTTTTCAAGTTCACATAGGAGAGAGATGCATATTATTGTCTCCATTTTACACCTTTCTGGTCTGTCCAGGAGAAATGAATTGGAGTTGGAATTTAATGGAAACCATGGTACATCAGTGTGTGCGCTCACCATCCCAGTTCATTACTGAAAAAGACTTTCTGATTCTTCTTTATGTTACAAATATGTTTGCATAATATCTCATCATTGTGGGTAGGTATGTGAAAAGTCAAAAATTCATGGTGACCTTGAACAAGTTACTTCCCCTCTCTGGGACTCCGTTTCCATACCTGTGAGATGATATGACCTCTAAGGTCCCTCCCAGCTACCACATACTACTCAAAAAATGAAATACAGCTAGTCCAAAATACTCAGTATTTTGCAGATAGCAGACTTTCCAAATGCTGAACATTTCAACATTCTCAAGTAGCTTTTCAACATTTTCAAATCAAGCTAGAAGGATCCTGTGGTTTTCAGGATGTTCTTACTGGCTTCCACACCCTCTAAATTTATCTGAAGACATATTTTATATAAAAATACTAAGCATAAAAATCACAGACAATTCTGAAAAAGCTGATGATCTCTACAATCATTTAAATTAAAATGAGCAGATTGTAATAACCCTGTGTTTAAGAGGGAAATGCCAAACATGCCAAAAGTTATAATTATATCAAACTTAGCACAAATAAACCATCTTTGCTTTAATTTCTCAGATGAATCCATTGCAAGACTATTAACTAAGTTTTGTGGGAGTAGAAAGGTCCTGTTTCTGACCACCCAGCCTGCCAAAACCCAGTCCTATACACCCTCTGCTAGCACCCACAGGGTGTCATTTTGTCATTCCCCAAACACTGCAGTGCATGCTTGTCATTCCCAAGGAGGAGCTGAACTGCCTGGGAGTGTGGCACCTGAGAGAATGGGCACAGGCTTTAATCGTAGAGTTAGAACCATACCTGTCAGCATGCCTTCATCGACCACACAGCTACCATCAATCAGAACAGCATCACATGGCATTTGTACTTTGTTCCCTGTCAAAATTAATAAATCTCCAGGTACCAGGAAATGTGATTCCAGATCTTGGACTCCGGCTGAAAGTGTGAGCAGACAGAATTTAAGTCAGGTTTTTCCACCACAAAAACACAAACTAACATCTGTCTAAGTTGGAAATCAATGAAAAAACAACTAAGTCATTTAAAAAAAAAACAAACAGGCATTCCTCTACATTGATTCAAAAGTCATAAGAAGTGAGAAAGAGAATGCTAAACTAAATGACAAAAAAAATAGAAACCATTTGTGTAGCAAAGAAAAAAAATGACAAATTCAGAATACATATTTAAAATTTAAATTCCAGACAGAAGAATAATATTCCTAATATATAAGTAGTTCCTTAAAAAAAGAGATGGATAGCCAATAGATGTATAGCAAAATTGCTAGAGATAGTATCAGATAGTTCACGCCCCCCCAAAAAATGCAAATGGCTTGTTAATCATTTGAAAATATGCTTATTCTTACTCATAATAAGAGAAATGTAAATTCTCCCCTTCTTTTCTTCCTACCTTTCTTCCTTCTTTCCATCCTTCCTTCCTCATTTCCTGCCCACCTGATTGCCACCCACATGCCCTCTCCACTTCTTTCTTTCCTTATTCAATCCAAAAGCTACTGAATGGTGTTAAACACAATCGGCATCCACTCAGGGGTGCTGTTTAGGGTGAGGAGTGCAGGGTGTCAAAACCCCTGTAGAGTGACAAGGACTCATGATGGCAGTTGTTGTTGCTGTTGTTATAGTCTGGTATGAATGTTGAGCTCTGAGCAGGGTGAAATGGGTGTCCATGAGAAGCTACACCAGTGGCCTCGTGTGGGGCATCAGAAGCCAAATAGTGCAAGCAAGTGTGTGCATGGAAATTGGGGCATCAGCAGTGATGGAAGGCTGGTTATACACCAGGTGGGATTGATGCAGTAAGTAAATATATTGATGCTAATGGCAGCCAGTTTTCTCACTGAAGAAAGTTACAAATACAGAAAGTGATTAAACTAGGATGAACCCTGTGGTATTGAGTTGGAATTAGAGATATCAGTGTAAACTCATAGATAGATGATATAGATGTAAATGTGTATGTATATATAAAAATATATAATATGTTTGCTTCACAGCTTATCTATGCATATATCTCCTGATGCTGTCCACTGATGCCTGAATAATAATGAGCACATTCAAGGTCCAGATCTTGGCCTCTAAATTCCAGTCCCCAAAAAGAGTCATGGCTTCTTCCAGAAATGACAGATTCCAGGTCTGGATCAGGAAAAGTGTAAGATAAACTGGAACCTCTTGTGTTGCCAAAAAGTAAGGAAATACTCAAAGAATGATGGGAGCATGTCAAAAAATATCAAAGCCAACTTAAAAGGGCTAATGCACAAATCTGAAACCATTTAAGTGTTAAAATAAATAATAATAATAATTAATTGTATCATTGATAAATAAGAATTCATGAACTCATACTGATGAAAACAAGTAAATAAATAAATGAGAGAAAAGAAAGCTTTTCTTTACACTAGAATGCCAACTAATTAATGTAGAAGGAGAGATGGAATTACAAAATCACCATTAGTCAACTATGAGAGTAACAATTAATCTAGCAAAGAAACATCAATAGAGAGTAAAACTAATGGGTGAAAATTTGATGAAGATGATTGATTTGTATAGTCTTAAAGTATCCATCAACAAAATAACCATTAATTACTAAGGAGGAAAGAATAAATTTACAGCAGACACTATCTTAATTAAGTAATCCAATTACTCACTTAACCAGTAATAGGACAAATGCAAATTCTGCATCATATGAGAGGATTCAATGTGAACACAACATCATTTCTGTGATATCTCAGCCAAAAATATATAATCATAATCTAACTATGAGGAAACATAAAACAAATCCAAATTGAGGAACATTATACAAACTAGTCAAGGTTGAGAGAGTCAAGGTCAGGAAGTAAAAGAAATACAAAGATTAAGGAGACATAGCAAGTATAGGCATTGCGTGATCTTGTATTGGCTCTTTTTCTGATAAGAATTTCATTGGAGCAATTGGCAAAACTTGAATGTGGTCCGAGAATTAGTCGGTGATGATGTATCAATATTCCAAACACAAAATCTATTGTAGTTTAGTCAATTACAACTCGTAGCAACCCTGTAGAACAGAGTAGAACTATCCCATAGGGTTTCCAAGGCTCTCATCTTTACAGAAGCAGACTGGCACATCTTTCTACCACTTGGTTGACATGAATGGCCAACTTTCAGTTAGCACCAAGGTTTCTTGTATCAATGTTAACTTCCTGATTCTGATGGTTGCACTATCTTTTGCACAAGAAAATGAAATCAACTAGATGGCAGTGAGGTTTTGTTTTTGGTTTTTTGGGTTTTTTTTTTTTTTTTTGGTGAGAAAAAGCATAAGCATGTACTTGTTGTTGCTGTTATGTGCCGTCGAGTCAGACCTGACTCATAGCGACCCCTTCTTGGGTTTCCGAGACGGTATCACTATGGAAGTAGATTGCCCAAACTTCCTTCCGAGAAGTGGCTGGTGGGTTTGAACCACCAACCTCTGATTAGCAGTCAAGTGTCTTAGGCACTGCGCTACCAGAGCTCCTGCAAATTAATCTATAGTGACAAAAAAAAAAAAAAAAAAAACACTATAGTGACATAAAACAGATTAGCGATTTCCGGGGACCGGGACAGGAAAGGAAGAGAGGGAAGAAAAGAATTACAAGGTGATTTGTAGCAACTTTTGTGGGTGATGGATGGTCACTAGCTTGATTGTGGTGATAGTTTCACAGATTTATAGATATGACAAAACTTATCAAATTATACACTTTAGAGATGGTCAGTTTGCCAAACATCAATTCTACCTCAATAAAGCTATATTTTGTTTGTTTGTTTTAATGGAAAGATCTCAAGTTCTTCATTTTCTTTAAGCAAGCGCTCAGAAAAAGAGTCATATAAAGGTGAGAATAGTAGGAACAATCAAGGATACAAATTCAAATCCTTATCCAACTGCCAGATGATAACACATAGGTACAAAATAATGGCACTTACCTTTTCTTCCATATACAGAAACTGTGATGCTATTATGGGACTCAACTAAATGGTGGAGTTTTACAGATTGCTGGAAAATAAGGGAAAATAGAAAAGGGTGTGTCTATTTGCAGATTTAAAAAGTTGCCATGAAGTCAGTCCTTCCTCATGATGACCCATGTGTTAAAGAATAGAACTGTCCCATGAAATTTTCTAGGCTGTAATCTTCACAAAACTAGATTACCAGGTCTTTCTTCCTTGGAGCAGCTGGTTGAGTTCAAACTGCCAATGTTTTTGTTAGCAACAGAGAACTTAACTGTTGTACCACTAAGGATCCTTATGTATTCCTTAGTAGAAAGGAATTTCCCAGCATGCTCTTTCCACTCAAATGAATTTTTGATAACTACACATTTGTGTTTAGTTCTTTGAGTAGTAAATAACATCAATATGTCTGTCATCCAAGATGCTTGTTTACAACTAAATAGCTTCAAGGAATGAGCATTATTTCAACTTTGGGATCCCTCATATCAAAGTCCTTAGCCTTTATAATTTTATAAAGTGTTTGTTAGTTCCTAGTGTATCCTTGAAGTCTTTGTTGTTCTAATATATGGGACATTGGGAATGAATCAGTATGAAGAGAAAAATACAATAAAATTATATTTGATTTTACATTACTAAGAAAGTATTGTGTGAGAGACCTTCTACCTACTTCTGGGTATTAAAAGTCTCAATAATTTAATGTGTCTACTTTTTATTCTGATTTTAGTATATTTCCTAAATCTCCTATCTTTAAATCACTTATAAATCTGATCAATAGGTTCTAAGAATGATTAATGTAATAAAATAAGGTCAAAGATAGAGTGTTATTTTCTTATTCATTCATGTACTCACTCATCAACCTTGGATTGAGCAACTTTTACATGCCAGAAACTATGCTAAGAGATAGAGATAGAATGGTCAGCAAAAGAGATATGATTCTTGCCATCGAGGAGTTTGTAAGCCACTGAAAAAACATTGTACTCAAGCAATCACAGATATAAATGTATAATTACCAGTAATTAGGAGTAATAAGGTAGAGGGTAGACCATGGAGATGAAGAGAAAGGACATTCCAGGGGGGGCATGTCCAGATACACTGAAGCTGGAAACAGTATGCTTCAGGAAATAGAAAGTTAGTTTGGCTGTGGTTTGTTTCTTTGATCAATGTGGCTGGAGGGAGGGAAGCAAGAGCAAGGGTAAATGAAATAAGGGAGAAGTAGGCAAGAGAAGCATTTACAGGGACAAGCAGAGTAGTGGTTCTCAAAGAATGTCCTGAGGATTCCTAGGGGTTCCTGAGAAACTTTCTGTCTGAGAAGTTAAAACTCTTTTCATAACACTACTAAGAAGCCAACTGCTTTTATCAGCCTCATTTCTTCACAGTTGTACAGTGAAGTTTTTAGAAATTAAATAACATATGATAATGCAATAGATTGAATGCCAAAGCAGTTGTCAGAAGTCAGCAGTCTTCTATTAAGTCAGACAACAAACATTTTCAAAAATTTTAGATAATGCCATTCTCACTAAATTATTTTCATTTCAGAAAATATGATTATTTTCATTATAAATACATTTATGTTGACATGTCATGTGGTTTTATTGCTTTTTTAATGAATTAATAAATGTCTTATAATTTTATGTTTTAATTTGTCATATGGTAAATATTGATAGATATGACCTACAAGAGCAAAAGCTCTTTGAGGTCCTCAATGATTTTTAAGAGTATAATGGGATTTGAGAGAGCTCTGGTAGGATAGTGCCTAAGGCACTTGACTGCTAACTAGAATGCTGGTGGTTCAAACCCACCAGCCACTCCTCAGAAGGAAGATGGGGCAATCTCCATCCGTAGTGATACTGCCTCCGAAACCCAAGGAGAGGTCACTATGAGTCGGGTCTGACTCGACGGCACATAACAACAATAACAATGGGATTTAGAGACTGAAAATTTGAAAACCTCTGAGGTAGAGGTTAAAAGTCATAGGAGATTTAGAGGTTTATTGTAAGAGTGATGGAAATACTTTGACACATTTTGGTGGTAAGAGCATGGGAATCATCATAGTAAGGTTGGCATTTTAAAACCATGGCTTAACCTGCCATGTGGAGAATGTATTAGAGGAAGGCAAGAGTGGGTGCATGGAGACCAGATGGGAGGCAATTGCCAGGCAAGAGATGATGGTAACTTGGACCAAAATACTGGTAAGGATGGAAAAAGTGAATGATGTAAGAGATATTTAGGAGAGAAAATCCATAGGATTTTAAAAGAAAGTTTCTAGGATGAAGACCGATTTCTGGCTTGTGCAAAAGAATAGACAATGGTGTCTGTTACCAAGTCAGGAAAGCCTGAAAGGGAAGGTTTGGGAAGAAGAGTACTTGAGTTCTGTGTTAAATGTATTAAGTTTAAGGTACCTTTTAAATATTAAGATTGAAATATCAAATAGCTTCTTCAATCTGTAAGTCTGTAACTCAAAAAAGATATTTGGACTTGCTATATATATGTACATGTATATTTTTTATATATGTATGTGTATGTGTACATTTATATGTGTGTTTGGAAGTAATTACCATATGTATATATGTCTTCAGAAATAATTAGCATATACAGCAGTGAAAATAATGAAGATGCTCTCTGTACATTCATAAAAGATTCTCAAGACACATTATTAAGTTTTTAAAAAGCTAGGTAGAAATAATGTAATTATGCTACCTTTTGTATAAGAAAGAAAGAAAAATAAAAACTATATATTTGTATTTGCTTATTTTGCCTAAAAATGACAGGGCAGGGTAGGAGAGGGATTGTTTGACAGTCGGAGATTAAAAGTTGAACAAATTCTTGTCCCATAGCTTCCATCTTCTTTGCAAAGTAAGTGGTGAGATTATCTGCTGAGTTAGAGACAAAGGTGGATATGGGAAGATGAGAATCTCAGAACTTGAAGAGGAAGGACATTTGAAGCCATAATCTCAGTAAACGGAAGAACACTTTGTTCAGAGAAGTAAAAAGACTTGCTCAGATGAGGTTGGCATGGATTTAGAATACAATCAACTATTTTGGTCTGCGTTTTATTTATTGATTTATTTTTTCCCAACAGCACCCAGCTCTCCTGATATAGGTATATAGAAAGCCAAGAGTTGGATTGGGTTTGTCAGATGAGTTCCAATCAAATATAAAGGCAAAAGGAGTTACTATTCACAGAAATTCTCCCACCTTTCTCCCTTCTTCCACAATCTTTAAGGCACATCAGTATTTTCTGCATATGTTTTATCACTTATTTATCATTTATAAATATCTGCATGTTTTTCTGGCCAATCACCCTCAGGTAACTTAAAGACAAGGAATAAATAATGTTGAAGGTTAGGACGTGGGATGTGGAAGAAGGGCAACAGCTAACACTTCTGGAGCATCAGTTACATCTGAGCATTTTGTTTAGAACTTACAAACTTGGTCTCATTTAATATGGAATGGGTAATGGCTATTTCCTGATTCCTTTTCTATCCCAAACTCAATAAATTCACTACTACTGTCTTTCTGAGGAGCCCTGGTGGTGCAACCATGAAGCACGGGGCTGCTACCCAAATTTTTATGGTTTGAACACACTAGGTGCTCCATAGTGGAAAATCTCTGGTACCTGCTCACATAAATATTACAACTTTGGAAACCCAATGAGGCAGTTCTCCTCTGTCCTATAGGGTCACTATGAGTCAGAGTGCACTTAACAGCACATAAGAACAACAACAAACAATCTCTTTCTGAAAGCATAGGGCTGATGGAAAAACTTACCTTTCTCAGATCATATATAGTCAATGCTATGGAAATGATGGACATGAGTATAATGGCAAAAGCATATTCCTTATAGTCTTCACTAAACCACAAACAGACACTGAAGAGTTGAAATATGTAAAATGGATTTAGAACCTGTTGGCAGACATAAAAACAGGAAGACAAGGAAAATATTTAGGCTTCACATTTAGTTATTCATTGACTTCTTTGTTTTTATAATCATGTCCATGACATTAATCATCCCACACAATAATCTTATTACTGCATTTATTCAACGAGTCCCATATTCCAGACACTGCATAAGCAACTCTACCTGCATTTGTTCACTTAATTACCATAATTGTCTAAATAACCAGAAATTACTACTTATCTCCATTCTAAAGATGAAGAAACCAAGCTTTAGATCTTGAGTAACTTGCCCAAGGTCACACAGCTGAGACTCTCACAGAACCAAGACTATAACCCAAGCAATCCAACCCAAGAGCACTTGCTTTGAACCACTGCTGAGCTTCATAGTTTACAAAGAAGTGTCTCATGTATCATTATATTGACCTCTATAACAGTTCCATAAGGAATATATATTAATAACATCTTCATTTCATATTTACTGGCCTTTAGAAGGTGAAGGTAATGTTTCTAATAGTAAAATGCTTTCTAGTCAATGGTTCTTTCCTATGACGTAATAGGAGCTCTGGTGGTGCAGTATGACATAATAGCTGTCATATTTGAAACCATTAAGGTACTGTAGATTAATGGATGACTTGAAGACTATACTTTCTCCTAGGTAGAGAGAGCTAAGCTAAAAGTGTTCTTTTGCAATTGTACACCTAGAACAATGTCAAGAGAATAGATATTAATTCCAATAGTTTTAATCCTGCTGTAGTCAAAAACTTTTTGTGTCCTTACTCAAATTCTCTCCAGTTGTTCTCCACCTGTCTAAAATAACACTGGCAATCCTTGCCTTTGGTTAGAAAAGAAACATGCAGAAAGAAACTTTTCCTATCAGTTTGTTTCACTTTGTTTCATGCCTGAAAGCTTGCTGAAAATATTGAGAAAGAATCTTAAGTTTGGTAAGCTTTTTCTTAAGACAAGGAAGGGTGAGAATGGAAAACAGTGAAAGATCCAGAAGAGAGCTACATGGTTATGGTTTGATAATAACCATTGTAAATGAAAAATGATAAGAGGCTTTCAATTTTGATGATGATAAAGTCCTCCCTCTCCATCCCAGTTAAGGACAATCATATTGAGATTAATGGACCTAATAAGGCTGAACAGATGTTTTCTCCACTAGATTTTTGGATGCTGATGAAATTGTATGTAAGAAAAAGATTGAGCTTTTTTATTAGTATTATTTTAGTTTTGCAAAGTTAAAACAGGATAAGCAGCAAAAGAATGAAACAGAGAGAGAGAAGAAGGGAGGGAGGGAGGGAGGGAGGGAGGTAGAGAAGAAGGAAGGAAGGAAATATTGTTTTCATCCAGTCATTAAATGCTAAGTAGACACATGAGCTTCATGACTTATATTGTATCAGGAAATGTGTGCAAAAGAGGGCCTCCAAGAAAAAAAAAAAAAAAACAGAAAAGAGATGTGAAAATACTCTTGGCATTTTTTTTAAAGTATCCCCAAATTACAGCAAATCATTAACAAGTAGTACTCCTGCTCATTTAACTAGAACCAAACTTCTCTATTTTCCAGCCAAACAGGGCACCAAGAGAAAATACTGGTTACCTCCTTGATGAGTAGTTTCCAAATTGGTGTGATTTCAACATCAATAGTATTAGGCCCACATATTAACCTCCTATGGGAAGAGATCACAGATCACTTGGTCACTAATAATAAAAATGAAATTCGTATTCTTATCTATTTAAAAAAAGAAAAAACAACTAGTTCATGTTCATTTTCTCATGTGTGGGATGAACATAAACCTCTCTTGTTGTGTAACATTCCCATCTTTCTTAAAATAACTTGGAGCCCCAGTTACTAAAATAATAAACATTAGTAGATTGCTTCTGTTATACTAGACTCTCCTCTAAGTCTAAATATTTTCCTGACTGGAATGAAAAGTCTATGGATAACAATGGTCCAATCTCATTATGCATGGGTTATCTCAAGTCTGTCGACAACAGCTGACAACAACAATCCAGATATTTAATATTACTCACTGACTACTTCA
The DNA here is from genome assembly GCF_000298275.1 of Orycteropus afer afer. Taxonomy (NCBI): domain Eukaryota; kingdom Metazoa; phylum Chordata; class Mammalia; order Tubulidentata; family Orycteropodidae; genus Orycteropus; species Orycteropus afer. The sequence continues at coordinate 2,569,940 of NW_006921785.1, forward strand.
GAAGCTCTGGTGGTGTAGTGCCTAAGGCATTTGACTACTAACTAGAAGGCTAGAGGTTCAACTCCACCATCCACTCCTCAGAAGGAAGATTGGGCAATCTACTTCCATAGAGATACCACCTCCGAAACACAGGAGGGGTAACTATGGGTTGGAAATAACTCCATGGCAGTGAGTTTGCTTTCTTTGGTTATGGACTACTTCAGGTAGTTTCAGAGTTGGCACTTTCTCAAGTCTGTCTATCCTCCACTCTGGCTCCATGGATGTTGGATGGAGGAATAATTAAGAGAGAATCATTTTGCTGATGAGGAAATACTGTACCTACTTTGTTATCTGTACTCAGATAGTCTGGGAAACAGAAGTTTTTTTGGTTTTTTTTTTTTTTTTTTAATATATGAGTGAAAAGTCTTAGATACTCAAAAATAGTTCTACGTGTAGAATTGTACAATCCTCTAATTGAAGAGACTCAGAGATATGCTTCTTTGTTTATGCAGAGGGATACCATTTGATGAGTTATTTTGCTGTTGAGAACACTAACCACTCTCTCTTGGCCTTCCATGTAGATACTCAAGTCAAACAGTTCAGCCAAGTGTATTAGAGCAGCGCTTATTAAATTTTAATGCTCATACAGATAGATTAGCATCAGCACCACTTGGGAGCTTGTTATAAATACAGAATCTCAAACCATACCACACCCTTATTTAGTCAGAATATTAACTTTAACAAACTTACTAAAATTTAGTTTATTAAAATTAATATTCTGACTAAATAGGCATGTGGTGTGATCTGAGATTCTGTATTTCTGACAAGCTCCCAAGTGGTGCTGATGCTGCAAGGTTCTATGTCTCTTCAAGGTACTAGAAATGAGGGTGGGGTGGGGGAAATCACAGAAACTTAGGACAAGTCAGGTCTTCATAGATTCCTGCACCAAACCTTTTTAAAATTTGGAAACTAAGGCCCAGAGAAGAAAAGATATCTTCACAGAGTCACACAGTGTAGAATGAGAGATGTTCAATCCAGTGTCCTTCTTCAGTCTTACTCCTCTGTAGCAGCTGTTTGGGAATCATGGAACTACCTATCTTGACTGACATTCTTCTGATGCTCCACAATTATTTTTTTTTAATTCTGTTATTATCATGTAGTACATATTTCCCCATTACAATCTAAACTGGCTCAATGTTACTATTATAAAAACCTTGAGCAGGATTATGAAGACTAGAAAGAGTGCAAAATCGACAATCAGAAGTTGTACAACTCATTTTTACTCAATATTGATAACTTCTCAGCTGTGTGAACTTGTCCAGCTACTAAGCCCCTTTGAGCCTCATCTATAATATTGACATGGTGATTATGCCTGTTCTATGCCCCCCCACAAGGTTGCTCTGAATATGAAGTGAGATAATGTATGTGAAAGGAATTTATTTTAATAGTACTGACCAGAGCATCACAACACGTTCAAGTTTTAACCAGTTAAGATGACCATTTACCAGACTCTATTTGGCTACAGAAAATAGCACTTTTGAGCTGGTATAGACAATGAGGAACCTCCTAATTGTTTGTTGTACCTAATCTCTTGTTCTTCTCTTGTTAGGCCTGATCCAAATTTTACGTGTATCTTGGCAGAAGTGAGCCAGTCCTCCAAGGAGCTAAAGTAATAGTAAAAAGAAAGATATCCTTAGCAACAATATTTTTGAAATAACTATTTACTTCCTTGGTAGCAATTGCTGAAACAACTTACCCAATTTTCTGGAACTGTCCTTCTAAGTTGTCCCAAACGTATCTTATTTTCTGTACCTTTATGCATCTTACCTGCAAGGGAAGAGTACCAAGATTGAGAATCTGAGAATACGCAGCAACATAGTGGTTAAAGAACCATTTGGGGAAGAAGCAAACACAGAGCATAGATGCACTGTAATTTTTAAAAAAAAAAAAAAAATTATGATGATTTGGGTGCAATTTTACAAGGCAGGTTGATTTTGCATTCAGCAGTTCATATACATTTTGTTTCACAACACTGATTGTTGTTGTTGTTGTTTGCCGTCGAGTCGGCCCCAACTCATAGTGACCCCTCCTTGGGTTTCAGAGGCAGTATCACTACGGAAGTAGGATTGCCCAACCTTCCTTCCGAGGAGTGGCTGGTGGGTTTGAACCGCCAGCCTTCTGGTGAGCAGTCAAGTGCCTTAGGCACTATGCTACCAGAGCTCCTCAACACTGATTACAATCCCCATAATGTAACAGCTCTCCTCCCATCTCCTCCCTGTGGTTACTTCTTCCTGTGTCCTCCATACCTACATGTTCTTGCCTACCTAGCTTTCTCCCCAGGCTTGATCTCCCATGGTTGACTCTTATAAGGAGTGAGTCTCCCTGGTGTAGTTGTTCAGCTCCTAGGACTGTCTATTGTTTAGCAGAGAGTTGAGCCATGAGAGTGAGTCCCATTCCAGGCCAGAATGCTGACTCAGAGCCATGGTCTCTGGGGTTTCACCAGTCTCTATCCGACCAGTTATCCTGGTCATTTTTATGTTTATTATTATTATTATTATTATGTTTAATTCTGTTTTACTCTATCCAGGATCTCCAATTTTGATCCCTTTCTGAATGGTTGGCATTGGTAGCTGGGCATCACCTAGTTCTTCTGATCTCAGGATCACTTCAGCTGAGATTGCCATGGCCCATTGTTCCCTTGGACTAATTGTTCCCATACATCTTTGATTTTCTTCATTCTTCTTTGCTCCGGATGAGGAGAGTACAGTAGTTGCATCTCAGATAGCTGCTCGAAAGCTTTAAAGACCCTAGTAGCTACTCACCAAAGTAGGATGTAGAACAATGTTTTTGTACTATGTTTGTCAATTGAGCTTGATATCCCCTGTGACCATGGTCTGGAGCCTACAGGCCCAGCAACTCATTCCCTCCAGGTACTTGCTTGTGGCTTAGAAGTTGTCCTCTGTTAGCTCTATAATGCATATGGAATTTTTATAGCACATACCAATACATATTTGGGAATATGGTTTGCCAAACCTCTGTATGGTCATGGGTATGTTCCTGTTCACCTACCCATACCTTATCTTCTTGCCTTTCTACCTATGTATCCACCTATAGATTAGGGTTCATCATTACTGTTAGTGCAGTATTGTATATGTCATATTCACCTTTGTTGTCCATACCTCTTGTGCATCTCTCTGTCTCCCTTTTCCTTAGTGATATTATGCTGTTCACACACTTTTATATTGCCTTTCCGTTCACCCAAATAAACATCTGTCTCTTAACTTGTCAGTCATTTTCCCTCTTCTCCTCTCCCATCCCTGGCAACCAACAAAGAAACTTTCTTTCCACGTGTAAACGTTTCCTTGACTTTTTACAATAATGGACTCATGCAATATTTGTTCTTCTGTGATTGACTTACTTTACTTAGCAAATGTCCTCCAAATTTATCAACATTGTGAGGTGATTAGCAGATTCATCATTATTCTTTAATGTTTCACAGCATTCCATTGTGCGTATATACCATAGTTGGTTATCTATGCATGTGTTGATAGGCACTTAAGTTTTTCCATCTCTTTGCTATGGTCAATAGTGCTGCAATGAAGATGAGTGTGCATATATCTGTTCATGTCCTGGATCTCACCTTTTTGTATATATTCCAAGTAGTGGGATTGCTGGATAAAATGGTATTTCTATTTCCAACTTTTTAAGGAAGTGCTATTCCCTTTTCCACAGTAGTTGTACCATCTTACAGTCCCACCAGCAATGTATGAGACTTCCAATCTCTCCATAGTCTCACTAACATTTGTTCTTTTCCGTCTTGTGGAACTTTGCTACTATTGCTGGAGTGAGATGATATCTCATTGCTGGTTTGATCTGTATCTCTCCAATGGCTAATGATAACGAACATTTCTTCATGTGTTTGTTGGCTGCCTGTATACCTTCATTGGTATGTGTCTGTTCATGTCCTTTGCCCATTTTTGAAGTGGATTGTTTGTCTTTTTGATGTTGAGGTACTACAGCTTTCTATAAATTTTAGAGTTAATTCTCTTATCAGATATGTTATTGCTAAATATTTTTTTGCAAATCTATAGGTTCTCTTTTTACTCTTTTGGAGAAGTCTTTTGACTTGTATAAGAATTTAATTTTTAGAAGGTCCCAGTCATCTACTTTCTCTTCTGCTGTTCATGCATTTTGGGTTATGTTTGATAGTCTATTGATGCCATAAATTAGGGCCCTTGTGTTTGCCATTATCTTTAATGAACTATCTTTAATGAACTTTATAGTTCTGGGTTTTCCATTTAAGTCTTTGATCCATCTTGAATTATTTCTTGTGTATGGTGTGAGGTATTGATCTTGTTTCATTTTTCTACAAATGCCTATCCAGAAAGCATAGGACTGCTAACCAGAAGGCTGGCAGTTCAAACCCCCTAGCCACTCCTTGGAAGGAAGTTTGGACAATCTGCTTCCATAGAGATACCGCCTTGGAAACCCAAGGAGGGATCACTATGAGTCAGATCGAATTGACGGCAGTGAGTTTGTTTCTCTTTTTTTATCTGAACAAATGACATTCTTTATTAGAACTCATCATTCAATTAATATTTATCACAGGTCTGCTTTAGAGATAAAATCATAAATCAAACCTACTTCCTGCATTTCACTACTTTGCCATCTGTTGTTTATGTTATGTGCCATCGAGTTGGACCCGACTCATAGTAACCCCTCCTTGGGTTTCCGAGGCTGTATCACTATGGAAGTAGATTGCCCCATCTTCCTTCCGAGGAGTGGCTGGTGGGTTTGAACCACCAGCCTTCTGGTTAACAGTCAAGTGCCTTAGGCACTATGCTACCAGAGCTCCCACTTTGCCATCTAGGAAGGAAAACAAAATATTTTCAGAAAAAATAAGTGCTATATATATAGTATGTGGGAGCTCTGGTAGCATAGTGCCTAAGGCACTTGACTGCTAACCAGACGGCTGGTGGTTCAAACCCATTGGCCACTCCTCGGAAGGAAGATGGGGCAATCTACTTCCATAGTGATACTGCTTCGGAAACCCAAGGAGGGGTCGCTGTGGGTCGGGTCCAACTAGACGGCACATAACAACAACAACATATAGTATGTAATCAAATACAAACAAAACAAACAAACTCACTTCTATCAAGTCGATTCTGACTCATAGTGACCCCCTTTGGATTTCCAAGGCTGTAAATCACAGAAGTAGATTGCCCCATCTTCCTTCCAAGGAGCAGCCAACGGATTTGAATTGCTTAACTTCTGGTTAGCAGCCAAATGCCTTATCCACTATACCACCAGAGCTCCTTATAATCAAATATAACATGGTGGTGCAGTGGCTAAGTCCTTAGCTACTAACCAAAAGATCAGCAGTGTGAACGCACCTAGAGGCTCTGTGGGAGAAAAGACTTGACAATCCTATCCTGTGAAAATTACAGGTTAGGAAACCTTATGAAATATTTCTACCTTATTATATAAGGATGCTATGAGTTAGAATCAACTTGACAACACATAGCAACAAAAAATGCTATATAAATACAAAAAGGGCAGATGACAGAGGGCATCATGGAGAAGGTGATATCTGAGCTGCAGCCTTGAATTGGAAGAATTTGCTCAAGTGTTAAAGGAAGAAGGCATTTCAAATAGAACATGCTCAAGTGGTTTGGGGAGTAGTAAGTAAACCTATTTGGCTGCAGAATGAGGAATAAGAGGGGAAAGATTAATTAAGAGGACATTGTGCGCAGTCTTTAATGCTAATATAAGATATTTGGGACTTAATCCCATGGGCAGTGGACAAGTGGAGTAACTTATCAAACAGATATGGAAAAAAAAAATTAGGCTGGCAGTGGGTACTAGAGGAGAGAAGAGAAGTTATTCTAAGAAAACACATTCCAGGCAATGAGGGCCTGGGAATGTCAGCAATGGGATGGAAAGGAAGGGCTATGCTTATGACAATTGTGCCTTCCTGTTTCTGGTTTCTTTACTCAGCTATATATACAAATCTGAATTTCCACTAACTAGTGACCTAATGAATCACAAAGAGAAAGTTGAGACTGTTATATTACTAAGGAGCAATGGTTATTATGGCCTATTGGAATCATTTGGGAAGCTTTAAAAAAACACAGATGTCTTGGTCCCACCCACAGGAGATTCTGATTCAATTTGTCTTTGGTGCCTGGATATCAGTATTTTATACATTTCCCCAGATAATTTTAATGTGCAGACAAAGTTGAGGAATAGTGTTCAAAATATTTTTATAGCTACTCTGATACTTGTGTCATTAAGAAATTCAATTAAATATCTCTGCACCTCAGTTTTCCATGCATAAATTGAGGCAATTGAGCTATGTTATTTTCATGTTCCACTTCAGCACCTCTAAATATGTTCTTGGTGTATGGATATTATAGTCAGCATAACCATTTGATAAATTCTAAAACTTGGAGAATATATAACTGGTACATAGTAAGTACTATAATGAAATGTGCAAAGACCTGGAGTCTGAAAACCAAAAGGGAAGAACACACTCGGCATTTCTCAAACTGAAAGAACTGAAGAAAAAATTTAAGCCTCCAGTTGCAATATTGAGAGATTCTATGGGCAAAATATTGAATGATGCAGG
>NW_006921785.1:2577772-2583305 GCF_000298275.1 Orycteropus afer afer
TTGATGCTTTTGAGTTGTGGTGCTGGCGAAGAATGCTGAAAGTACCGCGGACTGGTAAAAGAACTAACAGATCTGTCCTGGAGGAAGTGCAGCCAGAATGCTCCTTGGAAGCAAGAATGGCCAGACTTCGTCTTACATATTTTGGTCATGTTGTCAGAAGGGACCATTCCCTGGAGAAGGATGTCATGCTTGGTAGGGTGGAGGGTCAACGGAAGAGGGGGAGGCCTTCAATGAGATGGATTGACACAGTGACTGCGATGATGGGCTCAAGTATAGCAGGGATTGTGGGGCTGGTGCGGGATTGGGCAGTGTTTCATTCTGCTGTGCATGGGGTCTCTATGAGTCGGAAACGCTTCAACGACACTTAACAACATAACAACAACAGTAAGTGCTCAATACATTTTTCATTAAATAAATGAACAAGTGCTTTCTAAAATTACATGTCAACTAGAAATCTATCTTAAATCCCTAAGCTCCAAGCCTTGCATTACCTCAATAAATCTTAATGCTTCTCAACCAGTATATAGGTGTATACACACACACATATTTATAGCTATCCAGTCCAATTGTAAAATGCTATATATTTTCTTTGTTTGTTTTACAGAATGGATTTATTTCAATGAGAATTGGCTGAAAAATAACTTTATTAAATAAATCCTATTTCCTAATTGATTTTCCATATAAAATTGGAGTACATTGCCCCTGGGAGTGACTCTTCCTTCACAAGTTGTAAGCTAGAGATAAGCAAAGTCTTTGCAAGTGACCACCAGCCCTGGGATGTGTTAGCCATGATGGAACATCTTGGAACATGATGTTGCTTACCCACGTTTCATTTTACCTTTCAGTATTACCAGTAATTTAGCAAATAGAGTGGGCTGGAATCACAGCTAATGCTTATTGAGCACTTTAGGGTTTTTCCCATAGTGTCTTCAGTCTTTGAATCATCCTTCAGTAGAGCAGATATTATTTTCATCTTCACTTTGCAACTGATATTCATTTCATTAAGTAACTTGCCCAGAATCACACCTATTAAGAAGCCAAGCTGGAATTTCAGCCCAAACCCATGTGGCTCTAAAGCCTACAGGCTCTGAAAAGACATAATATTCAAGCAAGTCTCAGAAGAAGGTTTGAAACCACTTAATTAATTTCTTGTAATTGAAATTATATAAAGTGAAGGTTGTTTACTTTCTTAATTCCATATATGCAGAAATCTCTGTTCAAAAGGAAATTTTTTGAGGACAAAGTGTAGTAGAATGCAAGACCCCTGCTTACTTAGGGAACTTAGATCAAGAGTTAGTTAAGGCACAAAATAGACACAAAACGACAGCAGATGAAGGCAGCAATAAGAGGAAAAATGAGGTTACTGATCAATTTTATCTCAGACCAGGAAATGGAAAATTCCATTATCTCCTGACAATTTCTGAGACCATTCCTTGTCACAATGAGAAGTATGACTCCATCATAGAATTTTAGGCATGTTTAAGATGTCTCAGCAGAAAACAAATTATGCCTGGAGTTTGTCCACTTTTCTCATCATCTTCCAAGCCTCTTGAAACAGACAAAATGATGTTAGGGGTAATATATGCAAAAAGTGAAGTTATTTGTTCTAGTTTCTTGGAACTCCACACCGGGAAACAATAAGTAAGAAATCTGCTGTGGAGTGAATTTCGTATTTCTACTTAGAATCAGGAAGTTTCCTCATCCGTTTTCTTCCTTCTCCACTTCTTGTTAGAACATGTTGTAAGAGCAGCCTGTTGAACAGGTTAAGCACTGGGTTTCAGCTTTGTTGTATGCAATTCTACCAGATGGTCCTTAGAGCTTCCCTTGAGCTCACATTTGCAAATCTGACATAATACAAACTCCCCATAAATGACACTGAATAGTTATTATCTGGAAGTTTTGTTATTATTGCTATTGCCATTGGTGGCTGCACCCAAAACGTCTCCCCCAAATGTTACTGAAAGGTTTTGGATCTTTATATGAATTTAGCTCATTACTGTTCATATCCATCCCCCCATTTTAGGTTCACAATAGCTCTAAGAAAAAGAAGTTCTGTCTCTTTTTGTAAATAAGAAATCTGAGGCTCAGAGAGGTAGTAACTAGGCAAACACCTTATTTCATAAATTGGGAAATGAATACATCAAGCCCATGTGCCAGTTTTTTTCCATTTCAAGACCCCTGCCCCTTCCTCATACTTTGATTGTTCATTTGATTTTTTTTAATCATTTATATGTTTGTTTGCTTATTTATTTGATGTGATTAGATCTCTTCTGGACTTCCCAGGCAATAATATTCTGAGGTCATGTCCATAGGCTGCTTTGGGGCACCTGCTTCTCCAGTGAATGACTATCTAACAGATTAAGCGAGTTTATAGTTTGAGGAAGTTGAATGCTTTTGTTTTTGCTTATTTTGGCAGTTACGAAAACTGGATGATAACAAATGACAATAGAGAACTATTCAACAATTAACTTTTAATATTAAAAGAAAAAAAACTGATTTGAGCATATATAAATTAAATACCTATCTGTTGTTGTTGTTAGGCTACTCAAGTTGAGCCCATTGTTGTACCCACTGTGTCAATCCATCTCATTGAGGGTCTTCCCTTTTTCCCTGACCCTCCACTTTAGCAAGCATGATATCCTTTTCCAGGGGCTGGTTCCTTCTGACTACATGAACAAAGTAGGTGAGATGAAGTCTGGCCATTCTTGCTTCTAAGGAGCATTCTAGCTGCACTTCTTTCAGGGTAGTATTTGTTCATTCTGGCAGTCCATGGTATTTTTAGTATTCTTGGCTAACACCACAATTCAAAGGTATTAATTCTTCTTCAACCTTCCTTATTCATTGTCTGGTTTTAACAGGTATTTGAGGTGACTGAAAATACCATGGCTTGGGTCAGGTGCACCCTAGTCTTCAAAGTGACATCTTTGCCCTTCAACACTTTAAAGAGATCTTTTGCAGCAGATTTGCTCAGTGAAATACGATGTCTGACTTCTTGACTGCTGCTTCAATGGGTGTTGATTGTGGATCCAAGTAAAATGAAATCTTTGAGGAGTTCCAGTAAATGGCAGAATAGGCAGAAAGACTGCACAAACCCTTTTCAACAAAGAAAAGGGGAACCAATGAACAGAGATACAGAAGATAATCCTGGACCCTTGAGCCTTGATGGGAAGGATATAGAAGTGGACTAAATTCCAACTTGCAGAAGAATTTGCATGAAAACACCAAAAAAGGAGACATGCAGAGCTGCAGTCTGGCAGTGATCCTGACAGCACAGACAGCTTGGATATTGGTGAGTGGTTATAGGACCTAAGAATTAACCTAAAAAGCAGCCCTGTAGGCCAGGGACTGCATGGAGGACTGCTCTGGTGGCTTGAGAATTGCTCACTCCCACCCACCTTCTGGGCCGGCAGGAATAAAAAGGGAAGCAGCAAAGAAGAGAGCAGGCTGAGCTGTGGACTTTTGTCTGTCCAGAGGGTGCAGCCATTTTGAATGTTTACAAGCAGCTTAGAAACTTTGAATGTTTACAAGCAGCGTGACCATTGTGGATATTTAAAGCAACAGTGTTCTCCCAGATTCCAGGAAGTTAGAATAGGCTCCACTTGCCAGGAACCCCAAGAACATTCTGGACCTAGATGACTGGAAAGTGCAATATTCCCTTTGTTACACTTATACCTCACACCTTCTTGGTGAACAGAGGTGTTGCCATTGCTCACTCCCACCCACCTTCTGGGCTGGGAAGAATTCCATCCCAGTCTGTGTGCTCGGATGGAGCCTGGGTGCCCTGCCCTGCCCTGCCCCAATTTTTTATTCTCTTTCTTAGTTTGTTTGTTTTTGGCTGTTTTAAAGTAACTATTATTGTTATTACTTTTGTCTTTTTTGCTATTATTCTTTATTCTTCCCCTCCCAGGTTCTAGATTTCAGCTTTTTTTCTTTTCCCTGTTCCTGGTTGCATTTTTTTTTTCTTTTTCATGGATAACGCTGTTTCCTGTTTTTCTTTTTGTGTTTTTAACATTTTTTTATTCATTATTCTCCTTCTCTAGATTTTTTCTCTTATTACCCTCTCCCCAGATGTTGCAGGGGTTTTTTTTTTCTTTCTTTCTTTTTTCCCCTTTTTTCTTTTCTTGGTTACTGTTCCTGTGTGATTACAGTGTATTTTTTGTTCATTTGTTTTACTTTTTTGATCATCATTCAATTGTTATTTTTGTCTAACTGAGTGGAAGACAGGAACAGTCCCCATATGACACAATTAAACCCATAATTCCTGCAGCTTCACTTACTTAATGAGAGCCACCACTTCCTTCTCCACCAATAGGCCAACAATAAACAACCACCAAGAAGAGCCTAACTCACCCTTGGCTTCTTTTCACAAACAGTTAAGAGAGATCCAAATACAACAAAGCCAAGATGTCTCAGAGACAACAAATGATCACAGTCCACACAAAGAAGCAAGAGAAAGTGGTAGAAACAAGGGAGCAGGATACAGACCCAGAACACATCCCTGAGAAAGAAACAGCATTAGAACTCTCTGATAAGGAATTCAAAAGAATTATATTTAGATATCTTCTAAGGATTGAGACACAGACCAAGGAAAACACAGGAAAAAACCCTAGAAGAATTTTGGAGGAAAATACAAGAACAAAATGATAAAATAAATGAAAAATTAGAAATGATACTAAATCTACAGATAGAAATCCAGAAAATTAATACTAAATTGTGAGGAATAGATAACACATAGAAAGGGTAAAGAAGTAGAATTGGTGCAATGGAAGACAGAATTAATGAGATTGAAGACAAATACCAGAATACTTCTTTGGAAAGAGATCAATCAGAAAAAAGATCAAAACAACATGAAGAAAGCCTAAGGTTCATGTGGGATACCATCAAAAGGAATAACCTATGTGTCATTGGAATTGCAGAACAGGAAGAGAAAAATAAAACCACTGAGAAAATTGTCTGAGATTTATTGGAGAACTTCCCTGATATGATGAAAGATGAGAATATATCCATTCAGGAAGTCCAACGAACCCCAAACAAGATAGACCCCAAAAGAAAATCACCAAGACACATCATCATCAAACTCATCAAAACCAAAGACAAAGACAGAATCCTGAAAGTAGCATGGGAAAAACAAAAAGTTACTTACAAAGAACAACCAGTAAGAATAAGCTCTGATTTCTCAGCAGAAACCATGCAAGCGAGAAGGCAATGGGGTGGTATATATAAAGCCTTGAAAGAGAAAAATTTTCAACCAAGAATTATAGACCCAGCAAAACTGTCCCTCAAATAAGATGGTGAAATTAGGAGATTTCCAGATAAGCAGAAATTAAGGGAATTTGTTAAAAACAAACCAACCTTCCAAGAGATGCTAAAGGGAGTCCTTTGAACAGAGAAACAAAAATAGAAAGTAACAACAGCCACTAATACCCAAGATGACATAACCCAGAAACCACAACTATGGACATATCCAAAGTAAAATAAGCTTTCATGATTGTAAACAGGGAACCAGAAACACCAATTGGCAAGTGAGGACAAC
>NW_006921785.1:2587485-2597100 GCF_000298275.1 Orycteropus afer afer
CTGATGATACGATCCTATACCTAGAAAACCCAAGAGACTCAGTCAAAAATCTACTGGAACTAATTGAGAGATTTAGCATCATGGCAGGATACAAGATCACCATCTAAAAATCAGTTGGATTCCTCTACACCAGCAAAGAAATTGCTGAAAAAGAAATAAGGAAATCAATACCATTTACAATAGCTACTAAAAAAAATAAAAATAAAATATAATAAAAACTTGGGAATAAATCTTACCAGGGACACAAAAGACCTGTACAAAGGAAACTATAAAAAACTACTTCAAGAAACCATAAGAGATCTACATAAACGGAAGAATATCCCATGCTCATGAATAGGAAGATTGAACATTGTGAAAATGTCAATTCTACCCAAAGCAATCTATATTCAATGCAATCCCAATCCAGATCCCATCAACATGTTTTTAGACTATGGAAAAACCAATCACTAACTTTATATGGAAAGGAAAGAGACCTCAGATAAGCAAAGGCACTACTGAAGAAGAACAAAGTAGGAGGTCTCACACTGTCAGATCTCAAACCTACTATACAGCCACAGTAGTCAAAACTGCCTGGTATTGGTACAATAACACATAGACCAGTGGAATAGAATTAAGAACCCAGAAATAGATTCATCGACCTGTGGTCAGCTGATTTTTGACACAGGGCCTATATCCATTAAATGGGGAAGAGAATGTTTTGTTAATAAATGGTGTTGGCAAAACTGGATATTCATTTGCAGAAAAATGAAACAAGATCTGTACATCACACTATACACAAAAACAAACTCCAGATGGATCAATGACTTAAATGTGAAACCTAAAACTATGGAGTTCCTCAAGGAAAAACTAGGAGAAAATTTAGGGGCCCTAATATATGGCATAAATAGACTATCAATCATAACCTAAAATACACAAACAGTAGAAGAGAAACTAGATGAATGGGACTGAGTAAAAATTAAATTTTTATGTGCTTCCAAAGACTTCTCCAAAAGAGTTAAGAGAACCTACAGATTGGGAAGAAAATATTAGGCAATGACGTATCTGACAAGAGACTTATCTCTAGAATTTATAGAAAACTCCAACATCTCAATAACAAAAAGATAAATATTCCAATTAAAAAGTGGACAGAAGACATGAATAGACACTTCACTGAGGTTATTCAGGTGGCCAATAAACATATTAAGAAATGCTCACAATCATTAGCTATTAGATTATCAAGACATTTGAATCAGCACAAACAAGAAAAGGAATTCCAGAATGAATTCCTTTTCTTTGCAATGTTATCCATAATTTATTATGATCCACATAATTTAATGCTTTTGCATAGTCAGTAAAACACATCTTTCTGATATTTGTTGCTTTCAGCTAAGATCCATCTGATATCAGCAATAATATCCCTTATTCCATATCCTCTCTGGAATCCAGCTTGCATTTCTGGATTTCAATATACTGTTGCAACCATTTTTATCTTCAGCAAAATTTTACCTGTGTGTGATATAATGATACTGTTTGACAGTTTCCACATTCTGTTGGATCACCTTTCTTTGTAGTTGACACAAATATGGATCTCTTCCAGTTGGTTGGCTAGGTAGCTGTCTTCAAAATTTTCTGGTATAAATGAGTAAGCGCATCCAGTACTGCATCCATTTGTTGAAATATCTGAATGGTATTCCATTGATTCCTGAAGATTCGTTTTTCACCGATGCCTTCAGTGCAGCTTGGACTTCTTCCTTCAATATCATTGGTTCTTGATCATATGCTATCCCCTTAAATGACTGAATATCAATCAATTCTTTTTGGTCTGTGACTGTGTCCATTCCTTACATCTTCTTTTGATACTTCCTGCATCATTCAATATTTTGCCCCTAGACTCTTTCAATATTGCAACTCATGACTTAAATTTTTTCTTCAGTTCTTTCAGCTTGAGAAATGCCATGTGTGTTCTTCCCTTTTGGTTTTCTAACTCCAGGTCTTTGCACATTTCATTATAACAATTGACTTTGTCTTCTTAAGCTGCTCTTTGAAATCTTCTGTTCAGCTATTTTATTTTGTCATTTCTTCCATTTGCTTTAACTACTCTTCCCTCAAAGGCAAGTTTCAGAGTCTCTTCCAACATCCATTTTTGTCTGTTCTTCCTTTCCTGTCATTTTAGTGACCTTTTGCTTTCTTCATGTATGATGTTCTTTTTATTATTATTATTATTATTATTAGGATTTGGGTGAAGATTTACAGAGTAAATTCACTTTTCATACAGCAGTTCACATATACTTTGTCTCATGTCATTGACCAAAATTTACAATGCAGCAGCTCCCCTCCCACTTCCTCCCCATAGTTACCTCCTCCCAGTGTCCATCCCTTCATACTCTTCTGCACCCTGAGCTATCTCCCTGTACATAAGCAGCCCTTCCTTCTCCCATGATTGTTCTCTCCAGGGCGTGTGTCTACTTGAGGTAAATGTTTAACTCACATGCCTGTACTTTGTTTGGCTGGAACATGTATGATGTTCTTGATGTCAGCCCACAATTCCTCTGGTTTTCGGTCATTGGTGTTCAATGCATCAAATCTATTCTTTAAATGGTCTCTAAATTCAGCAGGAATATTATCAAGGTCATATTTTGGCTCTCATGGACTTGTTTTAATTGTCTTCAATTTCAAGTTGAACTTGCATATGACCAGTCTATGGTCTGTCCACAGTCAGCTCCAGGCCTGGATTTGGCTGATATTGAGCTTTTCCATCACCTCTTGCCACAGATGTAGTTGATCTGATTCCTGTGTACTCCATCTGGTGAAGTCCACATGTATAGCTGCCATTTACAATGTTGAAAACAAGTATTTGTAATGAATAAATCATTGGTCTTGCAAAATTCTATCATGCAATCTCCACTGTCATTTCTATTACCAAGACCATACTTTCCAACCACCGGTGATTCTTCTTTGTTTCCAACTTTTGAATTCCAATCATCAGTGATAATCAAGACATCTTGATTACATGTTTGGTCAATTTCAGACTGCAGAAGTTGGTAAAAATCTTCAATTTCCTCATCTTTGGCTTTGGTGGTTAGTGCATAACTTTGAATAATAGTAGTATTAACTGGTCTTCCTTGAAGGCATATGGATATTATTCTATCACTGACAGCATTGTACTTCAAGACAGATCTTGATACATTCTTTGTGATGATGAACACCACATGCCATTCCTCTTCAATTTATCATTCCCCAAATAGTAGATCACTCGATTGTCTGATTCAAAATGGCCTAAATCAGTCTATTTTAGCTCACTAAATGACTAGGATGGGAGCTCTGGTGGCATAGTGCTTAAGGCATTTGACTGCTAACCAGAAGGCTGGTGGTTCAAACCCACCAGCCACTCCTCGGAAAGAAGATGGGGCAATCTACTTCCATAGTGATACCTCCTCAGAAACCCAAGGAGGAGTTGCTATGAGACGAATCCAACTCAATGGCAGTGAGTTTGGTTTTAATGCCTAGGATTTTGATCTTTATGCATTCCATTTCATTTTTGACAACTTCCAATTCTCCTAGATTTTGAGTCATGCCACATCAGCAAATGGAGGTCCTGAAACCTTTACTCCATTCACATCATTAAGGTCAGTTGTACTCTGAGGAGGAAGCTCTTCCCCAGTCATATTTTGAGTACTTTCTGACCTGAGGGGCTCATCTTCTGGCACTATATTGGACAATGTTTCGGGGCTATACATAAATTTTTCTAGTAATATATCAGACAGTGTTTCACTGCTATTCATAAGGTTTTCACTGGCCAATTCTTTCAGAAGTGAATGGCCCCTTACTTCTTCCAAGTCTGTCTTACTCTGGAAGCTCCAGTGAAACTTTTCCACCACAGGTGACCCTGCTGGTATTTGAAATGTTAGTGGCATAGCCTCCAACCTCACAGCAACACGCATGCCACCACAGTATGACAAACTGACAGGCAAGTGATGTCTATCTATCTATATATATATATAAATGTAAGTGAAAATATTTTGTCTGTAAAATGTGTTTTTAATATGCAAATGTTAGCTAGTCACAATTCAAGTACTATTAATTTAATCATAAATTAAATTAATAAATTGGGAGTAACCCAAATGTTGAATTATGGAATTTGAATTACAGAATTCTATTTTACCTATATTTCAGTTTGAGGTTTGAATTTTTATTTCTGTTCCTTCAGCTTGAGAAATGCGGAGTCATGTTCTTCTCTTTTGGTTTTCTAATTCCAAGTCTTTGCACATATCATTATAATACATTACTTTGTCTTCTTGAGCCACCCTTTGAACTCTTCTGTTCAGTTCTATTTCAACAGCTCTTCCGTTTGCTTTAGCTACTCTCCATTCAAGAGCAAGTTTCAGAGTCTCTTCCTTTCTTGTTTTTTTAATGACTTTTTGCTTTCTTCATGTATGATGTTCTTGATGTCATCCCACAGCTTGTCCGGTGTTCAGTGCCTCAAATCTAGTCTTCAGGTGGTCTCTAAATTCAGGTAGGATATAGTCAGTCATATTTTGGCTCTCACAGATTTGTTTCAATTTTCTTCAGCTTCAGTTTGCATATGAGTAATTGATAGTCTGTTCCACAATCTGCTCCTGGCCTTGTTTTGACTGATGACATTGCGCTTCTCCATTACTTCTTTCCACAGCTGTAGTTTATTTGATTCCTGTGTATTCCTTGCCATCTGGCAAGGTTCATGTGTATAGTTGCCATTTCTATCACTTAGGCCATATTTACCAATGATTCTTCATTTCCAACTTTAGCATGCCAATCACCAATAATCAATATATCTTGATTACACGTTTTGTCAATTTCAGATACAGAAATTCATAAAAGTCTTCAATTTCTTCATTTTTTGACTTGGTGGTCGGTGCATAAATTTGAATAATAGTCGTAGTAACTGGACTTCCTTGTAGGCATATGGATATTATCCTATCACTGACAGCTTTGTTCTTCAGGCTAGATATTGAAATGTTCTTTACGACAATAAATGTGACACTATTCCTCTTCAATTTGTCATTCCCTGCGTAGGAGACTATATCATTGTCTGATTCAAAATGGCAAATACCAGTCCATTTCAGCTCACTAATACCTAGGATACTGATCTTTATGCATTCTATTTCATTTTTCACAACTTCCAGTTTTCCTAGATTCATACTTCATATATTCTACATTCTGATTATTAATGGATGTTTATAGTTATTTCTTCCCATTTTGAATTGTGCCTCATCAGCAAATGAAGGTCCTGAAAACTTTGCTCCATCCCCATCATTAAGGTTGACTTTACTCTGAGGAGACAGCTCCTCTCCAATTATAATTTGAGTGCCTTCTAACCTGAGGGGCTCTTCTTCCAGCACTGTATAAGACAATGTTTCACGGCTGTAGATAAAAATTTCCAGTAATATATCAAACAGTGTTTCCCTGCTATTTGTAATTCTTTGAGAAATGGATGGTGCCTTCCTTCTTCTGAGTCTGTCTTAGTCTAGAAGCTCCGCTGAAACCTGTCCAACATGTACGACCGTGCTGGTATTTGAAATACTGGTGGCATAGCCTCCAGCCTCACAGCAACACACAAGCCACCACAGTAGGGCAAATTGACAGACAAGTGGTGAAATCAGCTATCTGCACATAGATAAATGTAAGTGAAAACATTCTGTCTGTAAAATATGTTTTTAATATGCAAAAATTAGCTAGTCACAATTCAAGTACTATTAATTTAATCTTAAATTAATAAATTGAGAGTAACCAAAATATTAGGAGCTCTGGTGGCATAGTGCCTAAGGCATTTGACTGCTAACCAGGAGGCTGGCAGTTCAAACCCACCAGCCACTCCTCAGAAAGAAGGTTGGGCAATATACTTCTGTAGTGATACAGCTTCAGATCCAACTCCACAGCAGTGACTTTGAGGGCTTTTTTAACCAAAATATTGAATTATGGAATTTGAATTACAGAATTCTAAATGAGCTCATTTTGTGGACATAAGCAACTTCCCTGGTCTGCTAGATAATATTCCTAGATGATTACTTTTACTGTAACATTAATCCTGTTACACAGTTTATAATACAGAGCATGATGTTATTAAGAACTAATATTTGTTGATTATCTTTTATGTGCCTAGCACTATATTCCTTAATTTATTTAATTTTATTAATTGATAGTTGAGTTTGATATTTCTAACATCACTTTATAAAGAAAACTCTCAATCGGCAGAGTTCAGTAACTGTTCCAAGGTTGCACTGTTTAGAAGGATGAAGCTATGATTTGAGCTGAGCTCTGTCTTGCTCCAAAGTTCATACTCTTTGTAATAGTCTACATTGTCAATTCGGGACTGGCAAAGTGGAAGATCTGAATTTAACTCAGGGGCAGATTAATCGGTAAGCACAGTATGTACTAGCTTACAGTAAATGTGGTACTCATGAGCTTAATTGTGTTTGCTTACTAATCTTGAGTCAACTATTTTACCTAGGTTTCACCACATGTTTGATGTGGTAAAACTCAGGTGAAATAGTTCACTAAAGATTAATAAATAAGCACAAGTCAAATGTGTACCTTGCTTATTGGGTAATCTGACCCTGTTTTTTGCCTTATATTTGAGGGTAAAAAGAGATTAAATTTCTCTGGCATCATTGGGAGCCATCGTTTTACTTACCTTTAGGTCTGGCTTTCTTATGGCTCTATTTATGATGTAGTCCTCATTTGTAATGAGAGGGTGGTGTGGAGTGAGACCAAATGCGCTGTTTAATGGTGACAGGTAGATCCACATTACCTTTTTCCAAGAGAAAGTTTGGAATTCATCCTGAGGAAATAGACACCAAAACCCCCATGAAGTTAAGAGAAGCCATCAGGCTAAAATTTCAACCCTTATAGATACAACCTTAACATACTTCTGTAAGATTATGAAGTTAGTGAACATTCCAGACAGAACTATATGTCTGAGAGTTGTTATAGAGAGAGCTTTGAAAGAAAAATGCTGGGGAATCTGGATATGAATATGAGGCTCTGACACATATAACAAAACTTGAGAGAGGGGAGATACATTCTCAGAAAAGGGTCAGTTTTCCTCTTTATCCTCCAAAATGTCACAAGGGAAAAAAAAAAAAAAATGTGGGTTTCTGTGGGTCTCCAAAGGTAAGGAAACCAAGTCAATGAAACCATCCATATCTTTCAAGGCTTAATTTAAATTCTACCTCCTCTGTAGTAATCCCTTTAACACCTTCCAATTAGGGAAAAAAAAAAAAAAAATTGTCACTATGCAGCTACAAAAGATTTTACCTGTCCTTTTCTTCCCCTATCACTTTCCGCCTAGTATTCTCTTAGTTCCCCCAGACTATCTGGAAGGCAGGAGACATGTTTTATTATTCCTTATGTTCCCATCTATGTGGAACACTGTAACATGCTCAATGAGAGTGTGATGAATGGATGCAAAAAGACTACATGGATAGTTTTCAAGATGTTAGAACAGGTTGGATTGAAGAATGTATCTTCTTCCATGACCATTATTGAACCTGCTTCACCTTGCAGAATGACTTCATCCCATAACAGAATGGAAGGAGCAGCACTGGATTGAGTAACAGGTACCACAATGGTTCCTTTAGAAACTGATGTGATAATGTTAGTAGTTATTATCTAAATGGGGCCATGCTACATATAAAATCTACCAGGATGTCTGAAAAACCTCTGGAACTAAGAAATATGGCAAGAAAAGTTAAGCCTGGCAAAGAATTTGATGTTTGGGAAATATAGCTGGGAACTGTATCCACTAAGTCTGCCTTTTCCCCAAAGAATGTTAGAGCTGACTAGGCAGAAAGAAAATGTAGCATTCATTGTATCTCTTCTTACACTCCCCTCAAGAGAAGCCCACCTCCATGCTTGTGCTCCTGCTGCTTCTTTAGCTTGCAATTACCACCTGTTTCTCTCTTCTTCTCTCTTTACATCCTCACGTAGCTACTTTCTAGCCATCCTTCAGCATCCAGCCCAGAGGCCATATCCTGTGACTCTCCCTAATTTCTCTGGGTGAGCATTTTCTCCCCTAACCAAAAAGGGTACTGAAAATTCTTACCACATTCTATCTTACTGCATTATTCTTTCCCTATCCACCTTACTATTCCTCTTTGATTATGGGTAGGGAACATGTCTGATTCATATCTGTACTCCAGCCAGGCCTAACAGAGAGAATAGGAGAGACAGGAACAGGGAAATGAGAGGGAGAAGGAGAAGAAGAAAGAAAATGAAAGGAAGGAGAAAAAAAGGAAGAGAAGGGAAGAGGAGAAAATAAAGCCTTAATAGAAATTTGAAAGATAATGAATTAATTTTTAAAATCAGTGAAATTGGCTCTTGACCTTATTGGGGAGAGGGAGATGACTAAATCAAATTAAATATTTGCATGAAGTTACCTTCAGAGCCTAAGAATGAGCTAACATGGCTAAATTTCCAACAGCTGAGTTACTGTTCCAGCCATGGTGGAATAGGCAACCAATTTCCTAGGACACACTTTGACTCATAGCTCATATGTAGAAATCATCTTGAATTCTACAGTATACAACAAATATCAACTACTTTCTCATGATCTCTGCTATTTGGGCAGCAGGGAATATAATTCCCAAAATCAAACTTGCACTCTCTGGCCTACTGTGGCAGGAAACAGACTTCTAAACTGTGACGTCTACAAAGGGAAAGATAGCATGGAAAACCAGAACTCCCAGGTTCTTGAACATTGTGTTAATTCAAAGTACCACCTGCATGTCTTAGTCTAGATAATTAAAGACTGAAACTCATCCATATACTCCAATCTTCCTTTAGTCTGTATCATCATTAATTGAAGGTGCCTGGATATATGTGCCTTTAAGCCCATTTTCAGCTATTTCCTTTATCCTGAAGTCTATTAACTCACTGTTCTGTATAACAAAGTAGAATTCTATAGGAAAGATAAAAGGCATCACAGTGAGAGAACTATTTTTTCTTAGAGTAATAGAGTGATGCTGACTTTTCTCTTGTTTACTACCCTGTTAAGGACTCTGCAGAAATCCCCCTTATTTTTAAGGGTATTAGAAGAGAAAAATAAAGAAATCAGCATAGAGTTTTAGCCTTATAGGTATATTGATACATGTAAGCTGGTCTTATGAAAAAATATTTTTTGCTATTATATCTAGCTGTAGGGATATTAAGGTAAAACATGATAAATTTCTGCTGAAATACTGCAAAAAAAATCTCACATTTTTAAAGGAAATCCTTCAATTATTTAAGGAAAAAAAAATGAAGGGAAAATATGCCAACGTGAAGTGGTCGTATCTGTCAGTATCATACTTCTCTCAGTGTTCAATTTGGTTTTGTCCAATAATGGAAACAGCGCAAGCTTGAGACCTGAGCTCAAATTTCAGCTTCAAACCATCTTAAAAACCAGTGATATGGTATTGATCCATCCTGTGGATGTTTGAAGGACTGATGCCATCACATAAAATGCACCTGGTCCAAGGTCTGGCTCATGTTGTTATTGTTGTTATGTGCCGTCAAGTTGGACCCGACTCATAGCGACCCCTCCTTGGGTTGCCGAGGCAGTATCACTACGGAAGTAGATTACCCCATCTTCCTTCTGAGGAGTGGCTGGTGGGTTTGAAC
>NW_006921785.1:2597200-2638592 GCF_000298275.1 Orycteropus afer afer
GCACTATGCTACCAGAGCTATAACAAATGCTAGTTTGTATATGGCTTTGTGTCTCGTTTTTCACAGCATGTTGTTCCTAAGATTCTCCAGTAAATCAAAACTTATTTGCCTTTTCAGGAAACTTTAGAATCTCTGAGAGTCACTATATTTATTTTCCTCTCTGGAAAAGAAGTGTCTTTAGCTAGAAATGGCTTCTTCCACCAGAGTCTGTTTCCCAATTCCCTTCCAAGCAGTTAATGATCTGTAAAAATCTTAAATGCACCACAGGAGCTACCATTTTAAATAATTGGGTTGTAATGCAAATAATCCAAACTCTTTACTTGGCAAATCTCTAGACCTTTTTATACCTCAAGTTTCATAAAGCAGGCTTGACCTGTTCTTCATCAAGAGAATTAACCAATCCATCCTTGAATTCTGAAATAGTAGGATTTAAAATAATTCAAGGGTGCATTTCATAGAGGTGAATGTACACAAAGGACCCATGTTCAACTTGGACAGAGAAACAGAGGAGGAAACTTGGGTATTTTGTTTTATTCCTTGTGGTCTTGTGCTTTCTGAACCTGAAAATGTCAGACTAGCTTTTATATTTGAATGAAGCAAATGATCTTTGCGTATCTTATTCCAACCTTTTGCTATAAGCACCTCATCCCTTGGAAAGTAAAGCAGTGTAACAATCACTTTGAGTTCAGGCAAATGCCATGACTTCTCTTGTGGAAGAGTTTCACTACACATATACACACACACACATACACACAAAATGTACTTCTGAGCTTGCATTAAAGAGACCAAAGTAACCCATTACAAAGTTTCAAGGAGATCTGAAGAAGACAGTACTTTCTACTTTGGAGACGGATACATTGCAATGCTAAAAGGTTGAACTCTAAGGGCTAAGGTGAAATACTTCAAGAATTAGGGATAACATAATAATAGCTTATATTTTTCAGGCTCTTTGTAAAACACTTCACTACGTTCATAGATGCAGAATATTGCCAAAATACAAGTTTTCCCATGTTTAAGTTATCATTGTGTTTTCCCTTACTCTTTCTCTCTCTTGCCAAGACCCATCAATGCTCTTATCACCCTAATCCCATATTTCCATGAATGCTTAGCTGGAAAAAACTGCTATTACCTAGGATTTACTTATAAAATACATAGAGAAAGAGAAAGTTCTAGGTTTTGGAGAAATCTCACACTATTTATTTTCTCAAAACTCCTAAGACAACAATAACAAAGCCAAAGCAGTGAAAGAAGTTATACGACAAAGGCTATGTCTTCACTTGTATACAAAAAATAAAAGGGCTACAGCAGCAGCAGCTGCTGCAACTTAAAAGGTTAAATGAGAAGTTTAGGGGGCAGTGAGTTTAAGATAATGGTGGTGAAACAATTTGGAAAAGAATGCCAAGAATATTTGCACAATAACTTGAATAATATAATCAATGCCACTGAGTTGTACACGTGTAAGTTGTTGAAATTTTGTATGAGTACATATATTTTCACCAAAATAAAAAAAATAAGGATCTCATCATGCATTTTGGGGGAGATTTTTTTTTTCTTTTTGGGGGGTTGCAATTTTTTTCTGAAGGGAGAGGAGCAGTGGGTTCGCTGGCTCATTGCCTAAAACATCTGGAGATACAGTGTGTAGTAGGAAGTTAGCCAATGTTTATTGAATGCCTACATGGCAGGCATGGTTCTCATCTCCCTAAAGTACACATATCACCTCACTAAGCACTCACACTTAACAGAAGAGGAAATGGAGGCAGAGAGTGATTAAGTAACTTGCCCATAGTTATACAGTTTATCAAGAGCAGTGCTGGGAATCAAACCCAGGCAGGCAAGCTGCAGACTCTACTCTTAAACTGCTTCACAACACTGTCTCTAAGGAGACTGATCACTGAATAGAGAGGAAGATCTCTAGTTCCAAACTTTGTTTTTACTTATTACAGCTATGGGCCCCTAATATTTCATCTAATGTCTCCATACTTCCAACTATAAAATGGACCCCCAAAAAAATCTCTACTGCTAGGGATCTAATGAGGCCACATGTGTGCAAATATTTTGCAAATTCTAAATCACAATATAAAGGTTCTTATATTATAAAGGATAATGGCCTTTGAACTACTTGTCTTCACATGGAACCATTTCTTAGATGATTGTTGTTGTTAGGTGCCTTTGAGTTGGTGCCAACTCATAGATACCCTATGTACAACACAATTTAACAGTCCTTGCTATGCTGGAGTCCATCCTTCCAACCACTGTGTCAATACATCTCATTGAAGGTCTTCCTTTTTTTCACTGAACCTTTACTTTATTAAGCATGATATCCTTCTCCAAGGAATGGTCCCTTCTGACAACATGATCAAAGTAGGTGAGACAAGTCTGACCATTCTCGCTTACAAGGAGCATTCCAGCTGTTCTTCTTCCAGGACAGATTTATTCGTTCTTCTGGCAGTCTGTGGTATTTTCAGTATTCTTCACCAACACTATAATTCAAAGGCATCAATTTTTTTTGGTCTTCTTTATTCATTGTCGAGCTTTCATATGCATGTGAGATGATTGAAAATACCATGCCTTGGGTCAGATGCTCCTTAATCTTCAAAGCTACATCTTTGCTTCTTAACATTTTAAACATGTCTTTTGCAGTAGATTTTCCCAGTGCAATATGATGTCTGATTTTCTGACTGCTGCTCCAAGTAAAATGAAATTCCTGAGAACTTCCATCTTTTCTCCATATATCATGATGTTGTGTATTAGTCTAGTTGTGAGGACTTTCATTTTCTTTATGTTGAGGTGTAATCCATACTAAAGTCTTTGATCTTCATCAGTTAAGTGCTTCAAGTCATCTTCACTTTCAGCAAGCAAGGTTGTGTCATCTGCATATATCAGGTTGTTAAAGTTCTTCTTCCAATCCTGATGCGACATTCTTCTTCATGTAATCCAGCTTCTTGGATTATTTTCTCAGCATACAGATTGAATAAGTATGGTAAAAGGATACAACAATGATGCACACCTTTCCTGATTTTAAACCATGCAGTATCCCCTTGTTCTGTTCAAACACCGGCCCATTGGTCTATGTATAAATTCCTCATAACACAATTAAGTGTTCTGGAATTCCCATTCTTTGAAACATTATCTGTAATTTGTTATGATTCCTACAGTCGAATGCCTTTGCACAGTCAGTAAAACACAGGTGAACATCTTTCTTGTATGCTGTTCTTTGCTTTCAGCCAAGATCCTTCAGACATCAGCAGTGGTATCCGTTGTTCCATGTCCTCTCCTGAATCCAGCTTGAGCTTCTAGCAGCTTCCTATTAATGTAATGCTGCAACTGTTTTTTAATTGCCTTCAGCAAAATTTCATTTGCATGTGATATTAATGATATTGTTATATAATTTCCACATTTCATTGGATAACCTTTCTTTGGAATGGGGACAAATATGGATCTCTTCTGGTCCGTTGGACAGGTAGTTGTCTTCCAAATTTCTTGGCATAAATAAATAAGTGCCTCCAGCACTGCATCCATTTGTTAAAACATCTCATTGGTATTCCATCAATTTCTGGAGCCTTGGTCTTTTCTTCCTTTCCTGTCTTTTTAATGACTTTTGCTTTCTTCACATATGATGTTCTTGATGTCACCCCACAATTCATCTGGTCTTCAGTCATTGGTGTTCAATGTGTAAAATCTACTTTCCAGATAGTCTCTAAATTGAGATGGGATATAATCAAAGTCATATTTTGACTCTCATGGACTGTTTTGATTTTCTTCAGCTTCAATTTGAACTTGCACATAAGCAATTGATTGTCTGTTCCGCAGTCAGCTCCTGGCCTGGCTTTGACTGAAGATATTGAGTTTCACCATTACCTCTTTCCACAGATGTAGTTGATCTGATTCCTGTTTTCCATATGGTGAAGTCCATGTGTAGAGCCACCATTTATGTTATTGAAAAAAGGTACTTGCAATGAGTAAGCCATCGTTCTTGCAAAATTCTATAATATGATCTCCAGGGTCATTTCTATCACCAAGGCCATCTTTTCCAACTACCAATGATTCTTCTTTGTTTCCAACTTTCATGTTCTAATCACCCATAATAATCCATACATCTTGATTTCATGTTTGATCAGTTTCAGACTGAAGAAGTTGGTAAAAATCTTCATATTTGGATTTATTGGTTGATGCGTACATTAGGCATATGGAAAAGTCTTCCTTGTAGGTTTGTGGATATTCCTATTCCTGTACGTCAGGAAAGATCTTGAAATACTCTTTTTGATGATGAATGCAACAACACTCCTCTTCAATTTGTCATCCCTGCATAGTAGACCACATGATTGTCTGATTCAAAATGGCCAATACCAATCCATTTCAGCTCACTATTGCTTAAATGCAACACACTGCCATGGAGTTGGATCCAACTCATAGATTCTCCTCCTTGGGTTTCCGAGGTGGTATCACTACAGAAGTAGATTACCCAACATTCCTTTCCAGGAGTGACCGGTAGATTTGAAGCGCCAGCTTAAGATACTGATCTTTATGCATTCCATTTCATTTTTGACAACTTTTAATTTTCTTTGATTCATACTTCATACATTCCATGTTCTGGTTATTAATTAATATTTGGAGCTTTATCTTCCCATTTTGAGTCATGCTCCATCAGTAAATGAAAGATTCCAAAGCTTTATTCCATTCATGTCCTTAAGGTTGACTCTACTTTGATGAGGCTGCTCTTCTCCAGTCATACTTTGAGTGCCTTTTGACCTGAGGAGCTTGTAGCACAGCACTATATCAGATAGCATTTCACTGCTATTCATAAGGTTTTTAGCGGCCATTTTTTTTTTTTTTTTTTTTTTTACAGAAGTAGATGACCTCTTCATTCACTGTTCATCTTAGTCAGGAAGCTCTGGTGAAACCTGTCCACCGTTAGTGACCCAATGATAGCATAGCCTCCAGCCTCACAGCAACACACAAGCCACCACAGTATAACAAACTGATGGATAGTGGTAGGCATAGCCCACTCAGAGAGTTTAGCCCACAGGATCTCAGGAAATTTTGGCTGAGTATTTAGTGAAAAAACAAGTTGAACTGGGAAGTGGGGGAATGGGGTTTGGGAAGATGAAGTGTGTACCTAAAAGAGATAACTACCTAAAAGAAGAGTTACTTTCTCAACTATGGCATTTCACTGTAGCAGTTTTGTAATAAAGTGCTGAGAGAAATGGTGAGATTATTCATGTCATATTCAGTTCAATTCATATAACTGAATTAAATAAGAATTGAGCACCTGCTATGTGGCTGTGTGGTAGGTATTGTGGAGGATGAAAAGTGAGCCACCATCACTGCCTTTTTAGAAGCTGATAATCTAATAGAAGAAAAGGAATGTAGTATCCCAAAACATCAACAACAACAAACCAAACCCATTGATGTTGAGCCTATTCCAACTTGTAGCAACCCTAGAGGACAGAGCATGGCTGCCTCATAAGTTTTCCAAGGCTGCAATCTTTGTAGGAACAAATCACCACATTTTACTCCTTCAAAGTGACTAAACCAAAACCCACTGCCACCAAGTCGATTTTGACTCATAAGAACTCCCATTGAATTTCTAAGGCTGTAAATCTTTATGGAATTAGATTGGCTCATCTTCTTCCTATGGAGCAGCTAGAGGGTTTGAACTGCCAGCCTTCTGGTTAGCAGCTAAGTAGCTTAGCCACTATGCCACTAGAGTTCCTTTCGGAGTGGCTGGTGGGTTCAAATTGCTGACCTTTAGGCTTACAGCTGAGCACTTAACCACTGTGTCACCAGAGCTCACAGTGAAAAAAATTCCTGGACTTGGAGAGTCAGAAGACTTAGGTTCAAGTTCTTTGCCCACACTACTCCCTCTACCTATGTTATTCTTTCTCTGTGCCCCTCCCCACCAATCACCATCACCTTACAACTCTTATCCTCTGAATCTCAGGGAAATTTTCCTGATTTTCTTCACTGACTTGGTCAAAATTCTATCATAGGTGCTATCATAACAATATACCTTTTCTGAGTTCCATTTTTACATTTATTTGTGTAGTGATTCCATGAGATCAAAGACTCTGGTTTTACTAATCATAATATTCCCCTCTCCTCTAAGAGTTATATAGCTTCCTCTAACCATATTTATGACATGATGGGAGGATGACTGGCAGGGAGAAGGGAAGGAGGAAGAAAACTCCTGGCTTTAATGATTACTTGGTTGCAAAGTAACTTGTTCTTTCTGTTTCCTCATCTGTAAAATGGAACTCATAACGTGTATTTTCCAGAGTTGTTATAAGAATTAAATGAGATACTTGATGAGATACTATTCATAACTGTAAAGCCAATGGCATTTTAATACAAGGCACGCTGTGGAAAGCATTATGGCAATCAAAGATGAGAAAAAAAGCTAAAAGAGAATGAAGGATAGGTGATTAGTTCCCTTTGGAATTGGGGCAGAGAATGAATTAATATAGACTTAATAGAGAAGGAAGTATGTGGCTGAGGCATAGCTAGGTTTTAGTAAGTAGAGATAGAACACCTACTTTCTGTATTTACAGACTACTCTGTGTGTGTGTGTGTGTGTGTGTGTGTGTATGTTAACCCACTGCCACTGAGTCAGTCCTGACTCATAATAGTCCTAAAGGACACAGTAGAACTCCCCCATAGGATTTTCATGGTTGTAATCTTTATGGAAGAAGATTGCCACATCTTTCTTCTGTGAAATGGCTGGTAGGTTTGAACCACTGACTTTTTGATTAGCAGCTGAGCACTTAACCACTGCACCACCAGGGCTCCTTGTGTGTGGATAGATAGAATCTGTTTTGTTCATACCTTATCCCCAATGTCTATAACAATGTCTGCTGCATGATTTTTGCTCAATAAATATTTATTGAATGGATAAATAACTGAACAAATGAAGAGAGAAAGGAATATCAATGTAAATCTTAAGGATAAAAGTATGGGCAAAAGAAAGTGTCTGGTTTACTCAGAAAAGAGTACTGATATGAGTATCTGGCCTTCTAGAGACCAAGGCAGAGGGGAGGAGAGGGGGTACCTATAGATCCAGTAAACACAAATATTGCTAACTGATGAGAATTTTGCTGGATTTGGGAATTTAAATGCCATTTGCATGGCGGATTTGTGGAATTTCTGTTTTCAAACTAAAGGGCCAAGCACTGATGCCTTCCTTAGGTAAAACTGAAAGGAAAGTGCTCCTCATTAAAACACTTTAAATTAAAAGCCTGAGTCAGTCCTAATAACTTATCATCACAAAGCTCTCCTCTGCATGTCATGGATGTTTGACAGCACGTGACATATAATGACGGTGAAGGAAAAAATGTGCTTATGATTATAATAAAGATGAAAACTATGGAAATCATCAGGGGCGTCTGAATTCAAGATGCCTGTGAATGCAAATCATGTTATTTGCATAGATTTGTGGCAGTACTACAGATATTGGTTGAAATTCAGAAGTAGATGAATAATGAATAAAATGCCATTTTTAAAATCATAAAATAAAAATGTAATGACTCTTATCTTTTGGAAAAATTTCCCTCTTAGAGGCATTTAATAGAGGACAAGGAACTGAAAATAAACTGGGTACTGAAGACTTTTAATATACCATGGCCTTTTTTTTCTTTTTTATGTTAAGAAATGACTTCCTAATCAGTATATATGATAATGATCTGTAATCTTACCAGTGTGAGATTGATGATAAATATCAAGCATTGATTATTTAATAACATGAAAAAATGATACACATAGGAGTCATCCAATCCTCTTCAATGGGAAGTTGTTATCATTCAGCTATTGCAATATAATTCAAAAAAAAATCTTTTTAAGGTATCATTTTAATGCAAATAACCTAGCAGAAGACTTTTAAACCACTGATGCCTAAAGCTTATTTTTACCTAAGGCTCAGGTAGTAAGAATGTTTGAAATAATTGCATTCTTGTCTAATTACATAAAGACTAATTTAGAGTCTCATTTATTTAAAGAGTGTTTGGTATAGCAAATACGTTTAAAAGACACACAAGAGCAGGTAGTTAAAACTTAAAGTTGCAATAAAGATGTAAAAGGAAAGATTAAAATTGGTTTAGACTTCTCTGATTTGTTGTGGAAGGGCAGTAAAGTGTGAGAGAGCTTTAACAGACTTTCAGAGATGCAGAGAAAGAGGCAGGACAATGCACCACAGCTCCCTAAGGCACCAACACTGTTTTGAGCCTTTCCAGAATATGTCCGATTGCACAGCTGACCACAGGCAACTAGGAGAGTTGACCTGGTTGAGTGTGGATGAGTATGCATGATTCCCAACCATTGGGCACTTTCACACGTGTCCTTCCTGTGTGTTGTGTGTGTGTTTATACAGCAGTGAGCTTTGTGGTTAACCACCGCAGCCATTGGAGCTACTAGAACAATAACACACACACACAAAAAAAAAAAAAAAAAAAAAAACTTCAAAGTAGTCTTTGATAATGCATTTTAGAGTTTGCAAATGACTTTTACATAGGCAATCTCAAGTCATCCTCATACCCACCCGAGAAAGAATGAGTTCTGTCCCTGCCCCAGAAATACACTCAGGCTGTGTATAGGAGGACCACTGAAAACATTTTGCTAAATCTAGATCATTCCCCCAAGACTATATTGGCTGAGTCATAAAGCAAATGTCCAGGCCTCTCCCAAGGACTAAGTGAGCAAGTGAGCTCAAAATGTGAGTGTTTCTCAAGGTATAGTCCCTTACTAGAAGCATTAATACCACCTGGAACATTGTTTAAAATGCAAATTCTTGGGTCCCAATCCAAAGTTAACAAATCAGAAACTCTGGGGATGGAGTCCAGCAATCTTCTTTTTAATAATTCTAAAGATGCTTCTGATGCTAGCTAAAATTTGAGACACTCTAGTCTAAGCATAGTTCAATAAACACTAGAAGCTGGGATACATTTAGATTAAGTCACTCATTCATCTATGAGTTTGGGTAAATTGGGTCATCTCTCCAGGTATCATTTCCTCACCCTCCAAATGAAGAAGTTTCACTAGGTGAGTGCCATGTGCTTCTCTCTCCCATATATTCTGTGAGCCTTCATGAAATGTGAATTGAGGCAGCAATGGAGTAGCTGCTCAACATCATCAACATGACTTCCTTTAACTCCACAATAATCTCTGGCTGTGTTAAAGTCTTGAGGTTTAGTCTCCAAGTATCTCTAGTTAAGTTATAGTTGAACCTGTGAGTAGATGCCTTGACTGTCACCTATAGCATAGTTAACGTGCCAGTTAACATTCCAGTTAACAAGACTGGCACACAAAGGTGATTCTTGAAGATATCAGGAATCAGAAACGAGGGGTCAAATAAGGGTTTTCTTTTAACTTAAAAAGGTCGTACTAGAGTAGGGTGATCCTAAACCTGATCATTTCTGAGTGTGTCTTATAAAAAGAGCAGAAAAGACACAGACACACAAACACAGGGGGAAGACAGATGCCACATGAAGACCTATCTTCAGGCAAAGAAATGAAGGAAGGAGCTGACCTAATGAAGTAAGTCAAGAAAGACAAAGCTTCATTCAATTCTCAATTTTATTGAAGTTGAGCTCTAACTCTGATTAGGTCCAAATACCAATTTTATTTTAGATTAAAATATGGATTTTAAAAAAATGTTTGCCAATTTTAAGACTTGTTTATCCTCTTTTCTTGCTGCATTATATGGAATGTTAATCTAAAAAGATTGCTAGATATAAAAAGAAGCTGAATCCAAGTAGAGGTCAATCTACCAAGACTCTACTTGTCATTCTTGGCCATTTGAGGAAACCCCTGGTGAAAATCAGCCAGAAAGGGGTCCTTTTTGAGACTACACTTTCACTGTCATCAGTAGGGCTATCCAATTCAGTCTGTCAGCTAACACATATTTGTGGGTCTCCTACCACAAGCAGGAACTAAGGATGCATCAATTAACAAGTTAGGAATGGTCCCTACTCTGGAGTATACAGTCCAGCAGGAATGACAGAATGCATGTTATAAGAAAGTATCATGGGAGCAAACACAAAGTAACTAAGCTAACATCAGAGGTTTATAGCAGCATAGAGAGTCAATAACTCAGGACAAAATGGTTGTGCCTTTACCTGAGATTATCTGCACGATGCAGCACACTTCTTTCAATAACTGTGGGTCTCTCAAACCAACAGAGAAAGACATCATTCTTCCTAGAGCAGGGTTTCTCATCTCCTTCCCAGCTTGCTCTTCCCTACCTCTGTAGGTAGGATAAGCATGGATAAGGCCAGATTCAGGGGAAGGGTCAGTGTGAATATTGCAGCCTGTAGCCTGGTTTTAGTACTTCCCACTACCTGTTACTTTTAGCTATTTGCAGGTTATTCCTGCTCTGATTTAACTATATTCACATTAGTTTTTTTTCACAAAACTGATACTTGTAAAAGAAAAACCTTATGAAGTAGGTCTCCCTAATCA
Organism: Orycteropus afer afer; assembly: GCF_000298275.1. NCBI lineage: Eukaryota > Metazoa > Chordata > Mammalia > Tubulidentata > Orycteropodidae > Orycteropus > Orycteropus afer. Next base: position 2,607,647 of record NW_006921785.1, read on the forward strand.
AATCCAATTATACACAAATCACTGAATGTTTGGTAAATGTAAGACTGTGGACTGTGATGAACCTGGGACTGGAGTCCCCCCCTGCCACCTGCCTTATGCAAATATCCCCACAGTTACCCCATAACACCATGTCCAGAAAAAAGAGCCACCAGGTATAGAGCCAGGTATACACTTACTGTTGTCCTCAGCAACACAATGTCTGCCTCTTGCAAGGAACATGGGACACAATGTGCCCATACGTGCCAAGCTGGTCTCCAGTAAAACACCAAGGGGAGGATCCCAAGTGAGAAGATGGATCCAGCAAGGCAAAGAGCTTTCCGGCAGGCTTGAGTCTGATAGCCAAATATCTCCTGGGACAGAACCAAAATGATCCCAAATATTAGTTAAGTACAATAAACAGTAAATCAATTTTATAACTGATTTTAGCTATAAAACTGGGGCCAGGGAGTAAAGAACTTAAGAAGGGGGGATACAGTGAGGGATTCACAGAGTGGAAAAGGAATTCTGATTAAAAAAAAAAAAAAAAAAGAGAGAGAGAAGCATTATCCCAACCCTCCAAATGTCAGTATAACTGGGTGTCATGGATTGAATTGTGTCCCCTAAAAGAAAGGTGAAAACCCTAACCACTCTATCTATAAATAGGATGTTGGTTGGAAATAAGGGTTTGCTTTTATTAAGTTAATAAGGTTGTATTAGAGTAGAGTGGTCCTAAAACTGATCACTTCTGAATGTGTCTTATAAAAAGAGTAGACTAGACATAGAGACACATACACAGGGGGAAGACAGATACCACATCAAGATCTGTCTACAGGCAAACAAATGCCAAGGATCACAGGCTGTTGTTGTTGTTGTTGTTTGTCGTCAAGTTGGACCCGACTCATAGCGATCCCTCCTTGGGTTTCCGAGGCAGTATCACTACGGAAGTAGAATTGCCCAATCTTCCTTCCGAGGAGTGGCTGGTGGGTTTGAACAGCCAGTCTTCTGGTTAGCAGTCAAGTGCCTTAGGCAATATGCTACCAAAGCTCCTAGGCAAACACCAGAAACTAGAAGAGAGGGTCACAGTAGGAATTGACTGATCAAAGTCCTGATTTGGACTTTCAACCTCCATAACTGTGAAACAATAAATTTCTATTCCTTAAAATCTCCACCCACTTGTGCTGTATGTTTTTGTTATGGCAGCACTAGGTGAGCATGACACTGGCATATTCCATTTCTATACTTCTGAGCACCTGGCTAGCTTGTGCCAACCACTGTGTTTAGATATGTTGCTCTATTTAAGTCTCTCAGTCATCTGCTGAATAAGATAATATTGCCATAATTTTGTAAATGATGGGACTGAGTTCAGAAAGGCTGAATGACCTGCCCTAGACTACATAGCTAGGAAGTTCTGCTGCCAAAATTCAAACTCAGATCTATCAACCTCCATGTCTTCCATTTGATCCATAGACTTTAGTAGATATAACAACCGAGCCATGGAATGGAAGTAGAAGAGGGCAGCAACCAATGATCTCTTTGGCCTGGGACCAGTGGTCTCACGGGCAGGAGGGACTTGAATAAGGTCCTGAGGTCACAGTCAGGATCTGGTGAAAGATTTCACAATAGGAAGATTAACACCTCAATAGAATTTTCCTTTTAGAATTTGGGGTAGAGCTACACATTCCCACTGTCCTATGTTTTTAATGAGAAAAAGAATCTTACATCAGGGAGAAAAACCATAGAGACTATTAGGTTGACTTCAACTCACGTTTATATGGAGCACCTGCTATATGCCATGAGGTGATATTAGGCCCTGGAGCATATAAAAATGAATAAGATATGGTGTGTACCTCTAGTAAATTTACTACCTGGACAAGCTTCTTTCTCCTAAGTAAAGTTCGGGACAAAATGGAAAACCATCCCTGAAGTTTATGACTTCAGTCCCACAACTTCACCCTCAACACAATGGGTGTATTTCAAACCCATTTTATACTGGATACAATGCTTAAATTTGAGAGCTAATAGAGTATATTGGTTACAAGCACAGTGTCTAGACCAAGCACTTTGGTTCAAAGCCTAGCTCTCTCTCCCACTTACCAGGTATGTGACCTTTGGTTAGTTATTTAACTACTTTATCCTGCACTTTATTTATCCACAAAGTAGAAGTGGTGATAGAACACACCTCACTGGGTTGCTGTGAGAATTAAAGTTGATATGTCTAAATGATACATAAGCATTCACTATTACTGCTGCTGCTGCTGCTACTATATAATTATTATTACTGCTTGGCCCCACTTCCCCAACAAAGACTGCACTTCTACCACTACTTTATTGGCACATAGATCCAAGAACTCCTAGTTTCGTTGTTTTGCTTTTCTAGAATTGCCTCTTAGGATGACAAGGAAGTTAAAACATGCAATTTTAAATCCACCAGCTTCTCTAGCTCACCTGATAAATATTACATTAATGGAATCTGTTATGTGCCATCGAGTCGGCCCCGACTCATAGCGACCCCTCCTTGGGTTTCCGAGGCAGTATCACTACGGAAGTAGGATTGCCCAACCTTCCTTCCGAGGAGTGGCTGGTGGGTTTGAACCGCCAGCCGTCTGGTTAGCAGGCAAGTGTCTTAGCCACTATGCTACCAGAGCTCCCTAATGGAATCTATTACTCAGTTATTACTGGTAATAAGAGCTATTATTAGCAACTACAATAAGTAGGCCTCTTCAATAAGTACTTTGCACATACTCTACCTTTTAGATTAAAATAACTTTCCCAAGCACAAAACTAATAAGTAACTCAAAACTGGGCCTGCAATCTGGACCTTTCAGCCCCGGGCTTTGTCTGTAGTGCCTCCCTGCTTTGGATGTCTAAGTGGTTCCCAGATACAGATAAGGATTTTCTCTCTGCCTGCAATGATTAAAGCACTCAGCTGCCAACCAAAATGTCAGTGGTTAAAACCCACCAGGCATTCTGTGGGAGAAAGATGTGTCAGTCTGCTTTCATAAAGATTTATGGCCTTGGAAACCCTATGGAGCAGTTCTGTTGTTGTTATATGCCGTCGAGTCGGCCCTGACTCATAGCGACCCCTCCTTGGGTTTCCGAGGCGATATCACTACGGAAATAGGATTGCCCAACCTTTCTTCCGAGGAGTGGCTGGTGGGTTTGAACCGCCAGCCTTCTGGTTAGCAGTTCTACTAGCTCCTAAAAGGGTCATTATGAATCAGAATCGACTCATTGGTAGTGGATTTGGATTTTTGGATTCTTTCCATCCAGGAAAGTTGATGAGATCTTCTAGAATTGGACCACAAAAGCACAGAAGAGTTACTTGGGAGTAGGGAATGTCAATGGAAGATAATGATCTGGTGGTTTCTACACTAAGTTTCCTCCTCATTCTGGCTTAATTTCAGTTCAATATAACAAATGTTTATTAAATGTCTGCCAAATAGCAGACATGTACTAGGCACAGAGATAAATGAGACACTGACTCCAGTCTCAAGTTGCTCATTAGTTTAGTGGAGAAGAGAGATGCACAAACCAGTAAGTTGAAACAAGGATAGAACAATGGAAGATTTATATAGAGAGATGAGTATATAAATTATTATCTCAAAAGTGCTATTAATAATTACAGTGACACTGCAGGGCTAGGCCAGAAGTGTCTGAGGCAAATCAGTCAGACCAATGCCTCCCTAGTTATACCAGAACGTTACTCTAAGAGCTTGTAATAATGGCTGATGACCAATCATATGTACATAAACCTGTAACCAACTTTTCTATGAAAAAACTAGAATGAGGATTAATAGTAGTGAATTAAGTTGAAATGATTTTAAGTGAGTTGCATTGTATTGACTATTGACATATTGGATTATAAATTGCAAAAATTAGTATGGCACTATTCATTATCTCTCTGTAGCAATTTACTTCATACATTTATGTAATGCCTTCTATGTCCCTAGGAGCTCTGGTAGCACAGTAATTAAGCTGTTATCCAAACAGTTCAGCAGTTCAAATACACTAGCTGCTCCATGGGAGAAAGATGTGGCAGTAAGCTTCCATAAAGATTTACAGCCTCTGAAATACTATTGGGTAGTCTACTCTGTCCTACAGGGTCACTATGAGTCAGAATCGACTAGATGACAATGGGTTTGTTATTATGTTTGTTTCGTTGGTTGGTTTCCATGTCCCTGAATATGCTTGAAAAACCTTGCTCCACTACCTTGTACTCTACTCATCCTCACCTCCTACAAAATTTGGTCAATAAGTCAAAAACAGAATATTGGGAAAACATCAAATGAAAATTACACAATGAAGTAAATTCATGGCAGAGACTATAGCCATTGCAGGATAAGACACTTTCTTTTTCCTTGACCCCTCCTATCTGCAGGTTCTTCTGTTCCTGAACATCAATGTCTTGGTTGTCTAAGGCTTAAACTTTGGTTTTCAAGTGTCCAAGCCTTCTCTGCTGCAAAATCCCTATGCTCAAGAAGTCAACCTGTGCTCCCCAGAACAATGGTTTAAACTATGTCAGCTAATAGAACCCTTAAAACATCTGTAGACATTCCTCTGAAAAAACACACATAACCACATACATACAAACTTCTCCATAGAGATTCAGGGGATTTGCAGAATCAGATAAGGGTCCTGTCCTAGAGGGTTCATAAGGATGCTTTTTCACAGTTTTTCCTCAGTACTTTAACTCAGGTCCTGTTTACTAAGCCCTTAGAAAAACAAAAGTATAAAAACTTGGGCACATGGCAATGCAGAAAATGGGGAAGGAGAATAGCTGTCTCTGGAGAAACATCACAGAATGATGTCATCACCCAGGCACCAAGTCCTGAGACTGGCTTCTGGCAAAACCACCTCTCATAGGACAGACTCAGGTTAACCACATCTCAGAGACTGCGTGTAATGAGACAGTGAGATGTATGTAACTGTCTCAGCTACCAGATATACATGTGTTGGTATTGACAGTGTTATCTCTTCATTGGCACCATCTCGACAGTGATGATGGTTCTGCCAAAGGAACCATTAGCAAGCAAAGTGCTTAAAATGGGCTCTGGAACCTTCTCTGAACATCTCCCATTTTAATTAACACATATCTTCTTTAAACATATTAATTCATTCAATCAAATTATAGTCAAGTCTGACTGTCCTGGGAGCCATTTAGTCTCTTTAAGACAATTTGGTTTTCTCTTTTATCTTTGTTAAACAGTTGAAAGTTTTTAAATATTTTTTTAAATATCTCAATGATAATCTCTTTCCCTTATTTTCAAATTCTGGGTATAAAAAGAATGTTTCACTATAATTTCCATGTGCTCCAGAAAATTATGCTAAATGAGTGCAATTCACATCACTGCTTATCCAAATTCAACCCCAATCCCTATTCAAGTTTTACCTCAATAATTTCTTGTTTGCCATTCTTAGTGCTAAAGGAAGAAAGCTAGTGTTAATCATCATCAAATTCCCTAAGTTTTCTCTAAGTTGTCTGACAGCTAGATCTGAGCATGAAAAGCTCAAGCTGAACTACTTACTCCAAAAATTTCCAACTGTGAAAAAGCATCCTTATGAACCCTCTAGGACAGGACCCTTATCTCAAAAAGAATGGTCTGCAAATAGGTTTTTCCTTGGCCTTGAAAGTACTTTTTAAAACTTCAAATTGGTCCCTCAGTTATTTTTACACAAAAGTTATGATTTCTGTCATTGCTTTGAAATGAATGAATTTGAAATGAATGAATGAAATTGCTTTGAAATAAATCAGAAATTATGACAATACGGTACCAATATTCTGTCATTATATTACCAAAAGACAGGTATTAAATAGCATAGGAAACAACCCAAACGCCTATCAGTGAGAGAGAGGATAATACACTGTGGTCTATAGTAATGTAATGTTAAGTGAAAAAAGTCAGTCCCAAGGGATTGCTTATAGCATGATAACTTTTTTATGAAGTTAAAACAACTGAAGTTTAAAATACACATTTAGAATACGTCTAGATAAAGGAAAACTGCATAGAAAGCAAAGCAAGGGAACTATAAACACATGATGCAGATTAATGGCAGGGCTTCAAACTGGTTCTTCTAAGTTCAGCCATGGCCGAAGAAGCAAAACCAAAATGGATCCAAATTTGTAAAATATACGTGTAAAAGAATGATAATGTAAACAAGAAAAATTACAGTTGAGGCCCTGCTAGAAACTGAACTTCCCTCTTAGAAAATGAGGGCAGCGTTTAAACAAACAATGGCACCGGCTCAAACATGGTGGTGACCAAGCGGCTTTGAAAGTGTGTTGCCCTCCACAGTCCTGCCAAGAATCTAGTGTCCTCCATCAGGCTCCTGAAAGGGCTCACTATGCCTCCCCCAAGTCTCCCATTATAGAATTTATACTTGTAACTTTTCCCATTCCAGTTACCATTCTGGTACACCCACATTTCACAAATTGGGATCTGCTCCAATTTTGCCGTGTCAACCATGACTGAGCCAGTTTGAATCAGTTCAAAGCTTCAATAATGGTTACCTTCAGTAGGGGGAGGACAGGGAATGAGAGGGCCATATAGTTAGATGTAGATTCTTGTCAAGGTCCTAGCTTTTGTTTGGGGTACAGAGTCATCACATTCTTATAAATACTTAATGCATACTGTATGCAGAAATTATTGAACAATACCAGTATTGTATCCCTTCACCATACTTATTCAATTTCTGTGCTGAACAAATAGTCTGAGAAGCTAGACTATATGAAGAAAAATGCCATATCAGGATTGGAGGAAAACTCATAAACAAACTGTGATATGTAAACACAACCTTGTTTGCTGAAAGTAAAGACTTGAAGCACTTATTGATGTACTGATGGAGATCAAAGACTACAGCCTTCAATATGAATTACATCTCAACATAAAGGAAACAAAACTCCTCATAACTTGTTCAATAGGCAACATCATGATAAACAAGGAAAAGACTGAAGTTGTCAAATATTTCATTTTATTTGGATCCACAATCAACACCAATGGAAGCAGCAGTCAATAAATCAAATGACCAATTGTGTTGGACAAATTTACTTCAAAAGATCTCTTTATAGTGTTAAAAAGCAAAGATATCACTTTCAAGACTAAAGTGTGCCTAACTCAAGCCAAGGTGTTTTCAATTGCTTCCTATGCATGCAAAACCTGGATAATATTAAAGGAAGACCGAAAGCAATGTCTTCGAATTACAGTGTTGGCAAACAATATTAAATAGACCATGGAGTACTAGAAGAAGGAACAAATCTTTCTTGGGAGAAGTATAGCCAGCATGCTCCTTAGAAGTGAGAATGGTGAGACTTTGTCTCACACCCTGGACATGTTATCAGGAGGGACTAGTCCCTAAAGAAGGATATCATGCTTGGTAAAGCAGAAGGTCAATGAGAAAGAGGAAGACCCTCAATTAGATGGATTGACATAGTGGCTGCAACAATGGGCTCAAACATAGCTATGATTGTGAGGATGGCACAGAGCCTGGTAGTGTTTTGTTCTGTTGTACATAGGGTCGCTATGAGTCAGAATTGACTTGACAGCACCTAACAACAACAATTGAATAATTAATTAAATTAAAGCAAATCAGCATGAGCAAATAATAAGAATGCTTCATGAATCAAGGATTATGAACAAATTCTGAGCACCTGCGGTCTTGAGGAGGGGGAAGAAGGAAGATAGAATCACCCAGTGTGGGTAATAGATGTTGCCTTCTAAATGGGCAGGTGCCATCTGGTACATTGAGGTTCCAACTATATTGTATTTTTCCCCATACTGAGGCCATATGTCAGATTATATTTCTCATCTTATATTCGTCCTACTCATTGGAGTCACCTGCTTCACCTGGTAGGCAGGTGTTTCTCAATCAGGGGTGATTTTGCCCCCACCAGGGGTTATTTAGTAATGTCTGGAGACATTTTTTGGTCATCGTAATTGGTTAGTAGTGCCACTGGCACCTATGGACACAGACCAAGGATGCTGCTAAACATCCTGCAAAGCATAGGAAGCTCTCTATAACAGAGTATTATCCAGTCCAAAATGTCAATTGTGTCAAAGTTGAAAAAGGCTGCTGTAAGTGTCTGAGTTACTCCTACATAATCTAAACAGGTCACTAGGTCCTACAGACTAGGATATCATCCTTAGCAACCAGAGAATTAGAAAATTTTTACATTGACATCTCTAGTGAAAAGGAATTCACATTTAATGTCAAATGACCACTAAGGTCAGTAGTGGCCACAATGCATTCCAACAACTCATTTTGCAAATGAGGTGTTAAGACAGGATGCAAATCATCCACATGGTTTATTCCTGCCTCCCTCTTCAACCTAGCCTCAGGCTACTCTCCCTCCATCTTTCTCTGCCTCAGTCATGAGCTTCTCCATTTCTTTGAACTCATCAAACCCTTTCTTGTCTGTGTCTTTCAATGGCTGGCTACATATCCTATAAAACCAGTTGCCATCAAGTTGACTGCCTGATGGTGATCCCACGTACAAGTGTACCAGAGTAGAAATATGCTCCATAGGGTTTTTTATTATTGTTGTGATGATGATGATGATGATTTGGATGAAAGTTTACAGAGCAAATTCATTTTCCATTCAACAGTTCATACACATTTTGTTTCATGACTTTGATTGTAATCTACATTACATAATGGCTCTCTTCTCACTTCTTCTGTGTTCGCCTTTACACTGTGTTCTTTCCTATGCATTCCTGCCTCAGAGCTACCTCCTTGTGTAAATGCTGCCCTTCTGATCACCCATGATTGATTGATCCAAGAAGTGTATCTACCTGGTGTAATTGTGCACCTTGTAGGCTTGCCTATTTTTGCACTGGAAGCCTTGGGAGTGAGTTCAATTCCAAGGCCTGAAAGGTGACTAGGGACCAATTCCAAGGTGAAAGGTGACTAGTCTCAGGGGTTTCACCATTTTCTATCAGGCAAATAAACCTGGTCTTTTTTATGAGTTTCAGTTTTCTTCCACATTTTTCTCTCACTCTATCCAAGATCTCCTATTCTGATCCCTTTTTGAATGGTTGACAGTGATAGCCAGGCACCATCTAATTCCAGTGTCAGGGTGATGTTGGATGCGGTTCCCATGGTCCACTAGTCCCTTGGACTAACTGTTTCCATATACCTTTGATTTTTTTCACTCTTCTTTGCTCTGGACAAGAAGACACCAATTGTCACATCTTAGATGACAGCTCACAAGCTTTTAAGACCCCAGTCTATACTCACCAAAACAAGATGGAAAACAATATTTTTGTATAGTATGTTATGCCAATTGAGCTTGACATCACCTGTGACCATGGTCCCAAACCCACAGGCCCAGCAACTCATTCCCTCAAAGTGTTTAGCTGTGGCTAATAAGTTATCATAACTTTGTCCCCTGTTAGCTCTTTATATAAATGGACATTCTTATGGCACATACAAATATATATGTAGAAATACTATCTACCAAATTTCTATATGGTCATGGGTATATTCCCTTTTGCCTAGCCATACATGATCATTCAGCCTGTCTATGGGAGCTCTGAGGAGCTCTGGTAGCATAGTGGCTAAGGCACTTGACTGCTAACCAGAAGGCTGGCAGTTCAAACTCACCAGCCACTCCTTGAAAGGAAGATGGGGCAATCTAATTCCATAGTGATGTTGTTGTTGTTATGTGCCCTCGAGTCGGACCCAACTCTTAGCTATCCGTCCTTGGGTTTCCGAGGCAGTATCACTACAGAAGTAGATTGCCCCATCTTCCTTCCGAGGAGTGGCTGGTGGGTTTGAACCACCAGCCTTCTGGTTAGCAGTCAAGTGCCTTAGGCACTATGATACCAGAGCCTCAGAAACACAAGAAGGGGTTGCGATGAGTCAGATCCGACTCAACGGCAGTTTTTGTTTTTTTTCATTACTGATAATGCAGTATTATGTGTGTAAAAGTGTTTACTTTTGTTGTCTCTACCTCTTGTACACTGCTGTGTGCCTTCCTTTTCCTTAGTGTTATTGTGTTGGTCACTGACTTTTGGTATATTGCCTTTCCCTTCACCCAAATCAATACTTGTGTCTTAGGTATGTAGGAAATTCCCCCTGCTGTCATCTCTGGTAACCAACAAAGAAAGTTTCCTTCCTCAACAGGGTTTTCAATGGCTGATTTTCCAGAAGAAGTTTGCCAGGTCTTTCTTCCTAGGTACCTCTGGATAGACTGGAACATCCAAACTTTTGATTAGCAGCCTAGTGTGGTAACCACTGGCACCACCCAGGTACTCTTTTCATTCTATAAGTCTCCTTTAAATGTTTCCTTCTCAAAGAGGTCTTACCCAACCAACCAATATAATCAAACTCCTTGTTATTATCTCTCACTCAGTCTTTATAATACTTTCCTACAACTTCCATAATTTTCTATTTGTATTTTCTTGACAGATTGTTTCTTTAAGTCTTTCTGCCTTTTTACCCTACACAACTAAGCTTTAAATTCTGTCAAATTAGGATTTATTCACATTTTTTTTTTACTCCAATTCTGTTACACAGCACCTAGTGTCTTATCTGCATGTTCTAAAACAAAACCAAACTCATTGTCATTGAGTCAATTCTGATTCATAGTGACCCCATTGGATTTCCAAGGCTGTAAACATTTACAGAAACAGACTGCCTCAGGGCAGAGTAGGTGGGGGGTTCAAACTGCCAACCTTCTGGTTAGCAGCCAAATGCCGTAACCACTACACCACCAGAACTCCTTTATCTGCATATACGTATATATGTATATCACTAGGAGCTCTGGTAGCATAGTGGCTAATGCACTTGACTGCTAACCAGAAGGCTGGCGGTTCATATATATCACTGACTCCTATCGAGTTGATTCCAACTCTTATCGACCCCTTTTGGGTTTCTGAAGCAATAAATCTTTACAAAAGTTGATTGCCCAATTTTTCTTCCAAAGAGTGGCTGGTGGGTTTTGAATTGCCAACCTTTTGCTTAGCAGTCAAGTGCCTTAGGCACTATGCCACCAGAGCTCCTTTATCTACAATAAATCAAAACAAAAAACAAACCCACTGCCATTGAGTCGATTTGCACTTATAGTGACCCCCATTGGGTTTCCAAGGCAGTAAATCTTCATGGAAGTAGATTGCCCAGTCTTGTTTATTCAGAGTGGCTGGTGGATTTGAACCACCAACCTTCTGGTTAGCAGTCAGATGCCTTAGGCATTGTGCTACCAGAGTATTTGCTAAATGAATGAATAAATAAACAAATGAATGTACTAAAGGAAAGAAGGAAGGAAGGAAGGAAATGGAAATTAATAAACCCTTACTTGCCTTGTCCCTAACTCAGCAGGCTCAGTTTGTATTCTCCTTTTGGAACTTCTAAAAATTAAATCAGTTTGTTGGGAGGGAGGGAAGGGATACATGAACAAATCCCAGCAATCTCTCTGGGTCTTTTTGGTCATTAGTAAATGTTAACTAATCTCAACATTTACATTACCATAAAAACCAAACCCATTGCTGTCGAGTTAATTCCTACTTATGGGAGCTCTGGTAGTATAATGCCTAAGGTACTTGACTGCTAACCACAAGGCTGGCGGTTCAAACCCACCAGCCACTCCTTGGAAGGAAGATCGTGCAATCTACTTCTGTAGTGATATTGCCTTGGAAACCCAAGAAGAGGTTGCTATGAGTCGGGTCCGACTCCACGGTACATAACAACAACAACATGGTAACACCGTGTGTTACAGAGTAGAACTGCTCCGTAAGATTTTCTCGGTTGTGTTCTTTATGGGGGCAGTAATCAGAACTTTCTTCCCTGAGGCCACTGGGATGGTCAGAACCACCAACTTTTAGCTTAGTGCAAAAAAAAGAAAAAAAGCTATTGCCTCTGAGTCTATTCTAACTAATAACAAACCTGTAAGATAGGATAGAGTAGAACTATCTCATAGGGTTTCAGAGGCTGTAATCATTATGGAAGCTAACCGCTACATCTTTCTCCCATGGAGCAGCTACTGGGTTCTGCTGACATTTGGGTTAACAGCTGAGTGCTTAACCACTGTGCCACTAGGCTCCCTTTTAGAATAGTAGTCAAATGCAAATTACACTTAAGTTAAATCTCTAAGATTAGGTTTCTTGAACAAGTGTTTCACATTTCTGCTTCCTCTTCTTTCTTATATTTGACCTCTAGGAATCGAAAAGTATTAAAGACAGGGCCAAGTTTCACAGACAGAGGCTAACCAAGGATCAAGGTTGAAAGGAATGAACTGATTTGGACATCTGGTGCCTACACTATCCTGCTCTGGACCAAAAATGTTTCTTCACAATTCCTTTGTGTGAACTTGTGTTAATACTTCAGCCTTGTGAGATAATTTACAAGAAAAATTACAAAACAAAAACAACCACCAAAACCAAAACCACTCTCCAACAATGACTATTTGATGAGTGAGTATAAAGTCCCATTTGGGTTAATAATGTTCACATACATTAAGCAGTGGCCTGAGAGTCTTGAGAAGAATCCTAGGAGTCAGGTGGCCTGGCCTCTGTTTTTGGCCTCATGCCAAGTGGTTAGAATGTCACTTAACCCAATTTCATTCCTGGCTTTAGAATGTCACCTTTCTTGTCATTGACTCCTGGTTTCTCTTGCCATAGCTTTACCTCGCACATAATTGCTATGGAAACAGCAGAATGACACCTATATCAGGTATTAAGACCCAGAACTGAGGAATGGATCATGAAAATGTTTAGATGTTGCATCCTCCAGCTTAAAGTCTTCAAGGTAAGTTTGCTTCCATTTAAACTGCCTATGTCTAAAGTTGGGTAATCTACTTCTGTAGTGATACTGCCTTGGAAACCAAGGAGGGGTCGCTATGAGTTGGGTCCGAATCTACGGCACAAAACAACAACAACAACAACATGTCTAAAGCCATGAATAAAAGAAGCCTGGTGGAACAGTGGTGCTCAACTGCTAATCAAAGTGTTGGCAGTTCGAATTCCCGAGCCATCCTGAGGGAGAAAAAAAAAGACTTGACAGTCTGCTTTCATAAAGATTATAGCATTGGAATCCCCATAGGGCAATTCTACTCTGGCATATAGAGTCACTGTGGATCAGAATTGATTTCATGGCACATAACGACAACAAGGCTCTGGTCAACCAGAGACAAAGTCCCACCCTTAAGGAGCTGGCAAAAGAAGTGATGAGTTCAAAAATGACTATAATTCAGGGCTGAAAATATTAAATGTCAGATGAAAAGCATAGGGAAAAGATATTATTGGGTTCAAATGATGAAGAGATTTGAGATGATTATTAGAAAAGGCTTTCCAGGAGAATTATTACTTGAGCTAGACTGTGGCATGCAAGTAGAATTTCAACAGTTGGGGAAGGAAGGTAGAATAAAGAGTGTTTCAAGTGAAGGAACTAGCCTGAGCAATGGTATGGAATTTAGAGCCATGGGGTGTCCTTAAGAACAAAAAGTCCATTTAAGGTAATACAGGGGTTACTGGTGTTATGGTCCCTGAGTGATGTAAGTGGCTAACACACTCAGTACTCACTGAAAGGATGGACGTTTGAATGCACCCAGAGGTGCGTTGGAAGAAAGACCTGTTAAATCTACTTGTGAAAAATCAGCCATCGAAAACCTTATGGAACACAGTTCTACTCTGACACATACACATGGGGTGAGTATCTGTTGGAGCTGACTTGAAGGCAAGTGGTTTAGAGGTATTACAGTGAACTGAGTTTTGTGTGGTTAGATATTGCACCTTTGGATACAGCTTAGGAATTCTGAGACTTGTCCACACTACAGCTAGAAATTGACACAAAAAAATAAAAAGAAGAAGACTTTGCAGAATCCTTGAAAACTGTACCCCCATCCTTCCCCCTCCACAACTAGCAAATGGACCTCCCATGGCTGCCCTAAAGCTAGTGTTCCCAGGCAAATCAAAGATGGAAGGAGCTGCCTGTGTCCATTTCAGCTGGGTGGCAGTCTGGTTCTGAAAGCAAGTGCAAGTCCTGTCCCACCAGGAGGTAGAACAGGTGCTCATGGGGCTTTAGTTTCCTTTCACAAATCAGTTTCCTTTCCTTGGCCCAGCTTCCAGCAAGCTGAGCTGTGGAAACTCCTCTTTGTCACATCAGTAGACTAGCAGGAAAGCAACCTGCCCCACCAGTCAGTGACAGGCAGGGTGGTGGCACCCTGTTCTGTGAGTCATTGTCCACCCAAACTTGGGCTGGACCTCATGAAAATACAGTGTAATGAATATCTTCTATTATGTGCCAGTCAAGCTAAGTATCTTTTTTTCCATATGCTGCTTTAATTCTCACAAAACTATAAGGAAGGTGATACTAGCCCTGAGTCACAAATACAGAAGTCAAGGTTCAAGGAGGCTAAGGAATAAACCCAGTCACCCAGCTGGTAGGTAACAGAACCAGGTCCTTCTTACAAGGCTATCTGGCATTAACACTCCCTCCTCCTCAGCTCTGATATGGTCCTCTGGTAGGTGTCATAGTGGGCAGTGCTTGAATCCTGAGATAATGGTTGGGCCGCCCAGACAAGTTCTTAGGTTTCCTATAAACAGGTCTTCACATGCTTCAAACTGCAGAGGGAAAAGAAAGCGGCTGAGGGACTCCACCTAGCAACCAAACAGTGGTTTCTGCAGGCAGCATCCTAATTTCTTGGCCTAGCAACCTTGGGCAAGAGGCATTTTCCACACTTTGGTGTGGTGCTAAAAATTAAAACTTCTCTTGCTGGTGAAGTGTTATCTGAGAGGTGTTAAGATGGTAAAGGAGTATGGACAGGTCACTCCCTGGGGCTGCCACCCTGTCTGCACAGCCTGCTTACTATATAGTATAAAGATTCAAGACAATGTGGTGTAGGAGAAAGGGCAATACATTTAGAGAGAAACCATTTGGGTTTAAGACCTGGTTACATGCTGGACAACTAAGCATAACATTGTCAGTTGAACACACTCAGAGGTGCCTTAGAAGAAAGGCCTGATGATCTGCTTCCAAAAAGTCACAGCCTTGAAAGTCCCATGGAGCAGTTCGACTCTGACACACCTGGGGATATACATCGTGAGTTGGAATCAACTCATCAACAACTAAGAACAATAACAATCTGCCACTTCTTAAGTTTATCAAGTGTCAGTCACTTCCACTTCTGAAAAAATAAGGCTAGTGATGCCTAGATCACAAAATGGTTGTAAAAACGAAGTAGGATAACAGTTGTGAAAGTGTTATTCAAATATAAGTTATTATTATGAGAGAAATTACAATTCAGGTTGATGATTGATAAACCCCTAGTGACATCTGGACATGCCTAGCTCTGCTTATCATTCAGATCTCTGCTTCCTGACCCCAGAGTCTAAAGTAGCTACCCAGTCACTCTCTACCACATAACCTATTTTAAATCTCTATGAGCTCTTATCTCTATCTGATATTTTTCTTGGTTATCTATTTATTTATTTATGATCTGCTACCTGAATGTAAGTTTCACAAGAGCAGAGCATTGATCTGTCTTGTTCATTGTGAAATCCTGGCTCCTAGGAAAAGTGTATGGCACATGTTGTTGTTGTTGTTGTTGTTATGTGCCGTCGAGTCAGCCCTGACTCATATGGCACATAGTATCCAAAAAAAAAAAAACCAAACTCACTGCCATCAAGTCAGATTCAACTCATATCAACTTCTCCTTGGGTTTCTGAGGCAGTATCACTACAGAAGTAGATTGCCCAATCTTCCTTCCAAGGAGTGGCTGATGGGTTTGAACCGCCAGTGTCTGGTTAGTAGTCAAATGCCTTAGGCACTATGCCACCAGAGCACATGTTGTTGTTGTTGTTATGTGCTGTCAAGTCAGACCCGACTTATAGCGACCCCTCCTTGGGTTTCCGAGGCAGTATCACTACGGAAGTAGATTGCCCCATCTTCCTTCCAAGGAGTGGCTGGTGGGTTTGAACCGCCAGCCTTCTGGTTAGCAGTCAAGTATCTTAGCCACTATGCTACCAGAGCTCCCCCAGAGCACATAGTAGGTCCCAAATATTTTTGACTGAGTGAATGGCTCAGATTACATCATAGGGATCCCAACCCAAGGAAAGAGATTGGAATATTACTATGCTGGTAAATGAGAGCTCAGAAATGGTAATCACAGATGGTTGATACCTGATAAATGCTTAGCAACCTCATTTAAACTCATAATTTTTCAGAGTAAGTCTTAATAAAATTCTCAAAGAGACATGAAGCAAAAAAGCACAGGAAAAGTGATGATCTTCTTCCAAAGTGACGCTTCCACTCTTTGACCTGTGGAGAATTTATCTGGACAGTAAATATTACCCCTAAGAATTATTATATACCATCACAATAAATGGAGAAAAGATTGAAGTTGTGAGGGATTTCATTTTACTTGGATCTATAATCAACACCCATGGAAGCAGCAGTCAAGAAATCAGATGTCAGAGTTCTGGCAAGATGGTGGAATAGGGAGACAAGCTACAGAGACTGTCTGCCACAAAGCAATGAGAAACCAATTGAAACTAATACAGAAGATGACCCTGGAACCTTGAGCTTTGAAGGGAAGGATAAAGAAGTGGATTAAATACCAACTACTAGAAGAACCTGAATGAAAACAATGAGTAAGGAGACAAACCGAGCTTTGGACTGCCGACTGTCCTGAGGGTGCAGCCATTTTGAATATTTGCAAGTGTGTCCCTATAGCAACCTAAGAATCATCTCTGCACACCAAGGACTGCAGAGGGAAAGGAAAGAGGCTGAGGGACTGCTGTCTGACAACCAGAAATGAAAACAGAGAAGAAGGAGACAAACAGACCTGTGGACTGCCGGCTGTCCTGATGGCACAGCCATTTTGAATGTTTGCAAGCAGTGTGGTCATTTTGAAATATTCAAGTAGCATACAGACCTGACAGTGACCTAAAGTAAGAATAGGCTCTGCTTGTGAGGACAGCATGGGAGGCTGACAACCAGAAAGATATTGTGGGTATTTTTTTTTCCCTCTTTTTTTCATTATCTTTCTTTTGTCTTTTTTAAATATACTTTTTATATTTTCCTTCTCACTTATTGCCTTGCCTTTTTTGCATGTGTGATTGTTCCTGTTTGTCCTTTGAGTTTTTTGGTCTCTTGTTTTTTTGTTTTGTTTTGTTTTTTAAATTTTATTTTTATTTGTGTGTGTGTGTGTGTGTGTATAACTGAATGGGAGATAGCAACCACTCCCACACAACCTAATCACACCTGTACCTCCTGCAGTCCCACCCACTAGGTGAGGGCCACCATTTGCTTTTGCACCAACTGACCAACAATAGACAGCAGCCAATACCAATTCAACTCACCCTGTACTTCTGTTTACAAACAGCTAATGGAGGTCTGTGCACACACTCTCATTCCATATCACACCCACCAGAAGACAGGTGGCAAGAGCCAAAGTGCTAACAACTAGCAAATAGAGGAACACAGTACCCCAATCACACAGATATATCAAGACAAAATAAATGGAAAAAATATATCTTGTGTGAATCACACCAACATACAACCACAATTAAGCATAAATGCAACAACATCACAATGTCTCAGAGACAACTAACCATCCCAGTCCAAACAAAGAAGCAAGATAAAGTAGGATAAACAAGGGACCAGGATACAAACCCAGAAAACAACCCTGAGAAGGAAAGAAGCATTGGAATTCCCTGATAAGGAATTCAAAATAATTATATTTAGGTATTTTCAACAGATTTGGAGGCAGATCAAGAAAAACACTGACAAAAGTAAGAAAAACACAGAAAAAAAAAAACCTCTAGAACAATTTAAGAAAATAATACAAGAACACATTGACAAAATAAACAAAAAATTAGAAATGATATAAAAACAACAAATAGAAATCCAGAAGATCAATACTAAGATTTCAGAAATAGATAACATATAGAATCGGCAAATGAGTAGAATCAAATCAATGGGCAAATGAGTAGAATCAAATCAATAGAAGACAGAATTAATGAAAATGAAGACAAATACCTCAATACTAATTTGTTAAAGGATATATCAGAAAAAAAAAATCAAAAGAAAATGAAGAAAGCTTAAGGTTCTTGTGGGATACTATTAAGAGGAATAACTTATGTGTAATCACAATTCCAGAACAAGAACAGACAAATAAAACTACAGAAAAAAATGGTCAAAGATTTGTTTGAAGAAAATTTCCCTAATATGATGAAAAATGAGAACATGTCCATTCAAGATGTTCAATGAACCCCAAACAGGACAGGCCCCAAAAGAAAATCACCAAGATGTATCATAACCAAACTCACCAAAACCAAGGACAAAGAAAGAATCCTGAAAACAGCATGGGAAAAGCAAAAAGTTACCTACAAAAGACAACCAAGAAGACTAAGCTTGGATTTCTTGGCAGAAACCATGCAGGTGAGAAGGCAATGGGATAATATATATAAAACCCTAAAATAAGCTTACAAGACTATAAACAGGGAACCAGAGACATCAATTTGTAAATGAGGACAACTAAAAACCAAAAAGAGGAAATAAATAGTGTAGTTAAAGAACTTCTAAAAGGTGAAGAAGTCAAGAAAATTGCAAGATAAAAACTATTTTAAACTTGGGAAGAAAATTATAAATCACTCAAAGAAAAATGATAAACCTTCACATCAAAATAAAAAAGAGGACAAGCACAAATATTTAACAAACACTAAAACAATAGCAATGAAGAAAATGATAACACAATTCATAAATAAAATGAGCTCAGCACAGAAAATTATATGGAACAAAGAAATCAGCAACACCATAAAACGACACATAACAAAATGACATCAAAGGATTCATACCTGTCAATAATTACACTGAATGTAAGTGGATTAAATGCACCATTCAAGAGATGGTGAGTTGATGACTGGGTAAGAAAACATGACCCATTCATATGCTGTCTACAAGAGACTCACCGTAGACACAAAGACAAAAATAGACTAAAAATCAGAAATTGGAAAAAGATATATTGAGCAAATTGCAATAAGAGCAGGAGTAGCAATATTAATTTCTGATAAAACAGACTTTATGACAAAAAAGACCATAAGAGGCAAGGAAGGACATTATATAATGATTAAAGCATCAATTGAACAAGAGGACATAACCATAAGAAACTTCACACACCAAATGAAAGAGCTCCAAAATATATAAATGAGGCTTTAACAGAATTGAAAAGACAAATAGATGACTCTACAGTAATAGTAGGAGACTTTAATACTTTAATACTTCCAACAAAAGATAGAATGACTGGAAAGAAACTCAACAATGATGAAGAAGAAATAAACAATACAACCAACCAACCTGACCTTAAGACATCTGTAGTGTACTTCACCCAACAAAAGCACAATATATATTCTTTTCCAGGACACGCAGAACATTCTCCAAAATAGACCACAAAGGAAGCCTCAATAAATTTAAAAACATTGAAATACTACAAAATATCTTCTCAGATCACAACACTATAAAATTGGAAATCAACACTAGGAAGACCAACAGAAAAAAAAGTCAACTCATGGAAACTGAATAACACCCTTCTCAAAAACAACTGGGTAATAGAAGAAATAAAAAACAAAATTAAAAAATTCCTTAAATCAAATGAGAATAAAAATGTAGCATACCAAAATCTTTGGGACTCAACAAAAGCAGTGATCAGAGGGCAATGGATAACAATAAATGAACACATCAGAAAAAGAAGAAAGAGCCTAAATCAACATCTTAATACAACATCTCCAAAGTTCTGGCCCAGATGGTTTCACTGGAGAATTTTACCAATCATTCAGAGAAGACCTGACACCAGTCCTACTCAAACTATTCCAGAACATAGAAAAGGATGGAGTCCTCCCAAATTCATTTTATGAAGCAAACATAACCCTGATACCAAAACCAGGTAAAGACACCACTGAAAAGGAAAACTATAGACCAATATCCCTCATGAATGTAGATACGAAAATCTTCAACAAAATTCTAGCCAATAGACTCCAACAACATATCAAAAAATAATAATACATTATGGGATTCATACCAGGCATGCAAGGATGGTTCAAAACTAGAAAAACCATCAAAGTAATCCATCACATAAGTAAAATAAAGGAAAACAATCACAAGATCATATCAATAGATGCAGAAAAGGCATTTGATAAAATCCAACTCTCATTGCTGATTAAAAAATGAAAAAACTTTCAGAAAAATAGGAATAGAAGGGAAACATAATAAAGGTAAAAACAACAGCCAATATTATTCTCAATAGAGAGAAACTAAAATAATTCCCCTTGTGAACAGGAACCAGCCAAGAATGCCCTCTATCTCCACTTCTGTTCAACATTGTATTGGAAGTCCTAGCTAGGTCAATAAGCCAAGAAGGGGAACTCAAAGGCATCCAAATTTGTAAGGAAGAAGTAATACTATCCCTATTTTGTTGATGATATAATCCTATACATCAGAAACCCAAGAGACTCAGCAAGA
Organism: Orycteropus afer afer; assembly: GCF_000298275.1. NCBI lineage: Eukaryota > Metazoa > Chordata > Mammalia > Tubulidentata > Orycteropodidae > Orycteropus > Orycteropus afer. The sequence goes on from NW_006921785.1 coordinate 2,628,074, forward strand.
AAGCTACTGGAACTCATTAAAAGATTTAGCATAGTGGCAGGATATAAGATCAACATACAAAAATCAGTTGGATTCCTCTACCAGCAAAAGGATCTCTGGAAAGAAAATCAATACCATTTATAATAGCTACCAAAAAGAAAAGATACTTAGGAATAAATCTTACCAGGAACACAAAATACTTATACAAGGAAAAGTACAAAACACTACTTCAAGAAACTGTAAGAGATCTACATAAATGGAAGAACATAACATGCTCATGGGTAGGAAGATTGAACACTGTGAAAATGTCAATACTATCCAAAGCTATCTACCCAATCAATGCAATCCCAATCCAGATTCCATCCACATTCTTTAAGGACATGGAAAAACCAATCACTAGTTTTATGGGCAATCTACTTCCGTAGTGATACTGCCTCAGAAACCCAAGGAGGGGTCGCTATGAGTCGGGTCCATCTCGATAGTACATAACAACAACAGTTTTATATGGAAAGGAAAGAGACTCAGATAACCCAAGCACTATTGAAAAAGAACAAAGTAAGAGGCCTCACATTCTCAGATCTCAAAACCTACAATACAGCCACTATAGCCAAAGCAGCCTGTACGAAAGCTATACAAAGACAGACACATAGACCAGTGGAACAGAACTGAGAACTCAGATATAGATCCATCCACCTATGGTCAGCTGATCTTTGATACAACGCTGAAATACATAAAATGGGGAAGAGATAGTCTCTTTAACAAATGGTGCTGGCAAAACTGGACATCCATTTGCAGAAAAATGAAACAAGATCCATACTTCACACCATGCCTGAAAATGAACTCCAGATCAAAGACTGGATCAGAGACTTAAATGTGAAACCTAAAACTATAAAGTTCATCAAAGAAAAAATAGGGACAAACTTAGGGGTCCTAATTTATGGCATAAATTAGACTATCAAGCATAACCCAAAATGCACAGACAGCAAAAGATAAACTAGATGTTTGGGACCTTTTAAAAATTAAATTCTTATGTGCATCAAAAGACTTCTCCAAAAGAGTAAAAAGAGAACCTACAGATTGGGGAAAAAATAGTCACCTCATTTGCATATGAAAGCTGGACAATGAATAAGGAAAACCAAAGAGGAGTTAATTCTTTTGAATTGTGGTGCTAGCAAAGAATACTGAAAATACCATGGACTGTGAGAAGAACTAACAAACCTGTCTTGGACGAAGCACAGCCAGATGCTCCTTGGGAGGGAGAATGGCCAGACTTCGACTCACCCACTTTCGTCGTGTTGTCAGAAGGGACCATTCCTTGGAGAAAGATATCATGCTAGGCAAAGTGGAGGGTCAGTGAAAAAAAGGGGTGACACCCGATGGATTGACACAGTGGCTGCAACGATGGGCTCAAGTATATCAAGGATTGTGAGGATGGCGCAGGACCAGGCAGGGTTTCGTTCTGTTGTACAAGGGGTCGCTATGAGTCGGAGCTGACTCCACAGCACCTAAAAATAGCAACAGTATCACTTGCCACCTACCATAAGCCAAAAACCAAACCCACTCCATCAAGTCAATTCTGACTCATAGTGACCCTTTCTAGGACAGAATAGAACTGCCCCCATAGAGTTTCTAAGGCTGTAAATCTTTACAGAAGCAGACTGCCTTAACTTTCTCCTGCTGAGCAGCTGGTGGCTTCAAACTGCCAACCTTTTGGTTAGCAGCCCAATGCTTTAACCACTGCACCACCAGAAAATGAAAGTGTGAGAATTGTCCTATCATGTACTATGAGAGTGAGCAGGACCAGAGATTATCTGATCCTATGTTCCTCCACAGCATCTGTAACAATTGCCATCCTGACTCCCACACCACCAATGAAGCTCTATTTCCCAGAGTAGCTTGTTGCATTTTTAGACAACACTACTAATAATTACACCCTGTGCCAGACGTTGGGATAGGTGCCCTCGGCAGAGCTCAGAAGATGGGAGTCTGAGTTCCCTCCCCCTCACCATACACCTGCAGCAGGCATGTACATGTGTGCACACACACCCACCCACAACACACTATCATACACATACTTCCCTTTCAACCCAAACTACGTCACTTCTATTTGTGTTAGAGATTGGCCTTCCATCAAAAGTTTGTGCTTTCAACATGATTAACATAATTCATGTCACCAAATAGTACATATAAAATGTTGAAATGGCACAGGTTTTGCTATATATATATATATATATATATGTAAGGAGCTCTGGTGGCATAGTGCCTAAGGCATTTGACTGCTAACAAGGAGGTTGGCAGTTCAAATCTGCCAAAGGAAGACTGGGCAATGTACTTCCATAAAGATTTATCAACTCAGAAACCCAATGGGGGTCGTTATGAGTAGGAATTGACTTGATGGCAGTGAGTTTGGTTTTTTTTTAATGTATGAATGTATGTGTGTGTGTGTATACTTACCACAATAAAAAAGTTTATGCGTAAACAAGAGGCTCTCCATATAAAATCATTTTGAAAACCACTATTTTATAAGGCTTCCTTGTTGATACAACCTAAACTATTTTCCTTCTGAAGGACGTGAGAGGAAAATAAGCTATAAAACAGTGGTACTTACCTTGTGTTAGCATGAGGAGCACTTTCTTAACATTACTAGTGAAAGATAAATTCTTAAACCAACTTTTTTAAAGCAATTTGGCATGATATAGTGAGGTTGAAGATATGTGTACTGTGTGACCCAGCAATTCCACTCTTGAAATGTTCTCTACAGAGATATGTGCACATGCACATCAGGGTATAAGAACGCACAAAAAAACTTAAAGCTGGAAAACAACCTCCCAAAAATCCATTAACAATGAAACTGAACCACAAAAAGTATACTCTTAAAACAGTGTATTTGGCAACAATGGAAATAAACTACAATGTTATATAATAACAAATATTTCTCACAAATATAATTAACAGAAGTAAAATCAAAAAAGGATATAATCAGTGTGACTTCAATCATATTGTTGTTGTTGTTGTTATGTGCCGTCAAGTTGGACACGACTCATAGTGACCCCTCCTTGGGTTTCCAAGGCAGTATCACTACGGAAGTAGATTGCCCCATCTTCAATCATATAAACTTCAAAAATATTGTTAAGAAGTGTATATATTCAAAATGTTTTCATAAAAACTTTTTATTGTAATTTGGGTGAAATTTTACAAAGCAGATTTGTTTTACATTCAACAGTTCATATGTATATTTTGTTTTGTGATCCTGGTTACATTTCCACAGTGAACATCTCACCTCCCATTTCCTCCCTGCGGTTACCCTTTCCCTGTGTCCTTCTTGTCTATGCACTCCTGCCTCCCTATGTTTCTCCCTGTGTAAAAGCTGCCTTCTAATCTCCCATGGTTGATTGTTCTAAAGAGTGCATTTCCCTGGTGGAGGTGTTTAGCTCCTAGTTCTGTCTATTGTTAGGCTGAGAGGTAAGCCACGGGAATGAGTTCAATTCCAGGCCTGAAGTGGGAGTAGCAGTCAGAGTCTCAAGGTTTCACCAGTCTTATTAGACCAGTAAGCCTGGTCATTCTTATGATTTTGAGTTTTGTTCCACATTTTTCTCTATATACAGGATCTTCAATTTTGATCTCTTTCTGAATGGTTGACATGGGTAACAGGACACCATCTAGTTCTTGTGGTCTCATGGTCTTGAGGTTCTCATGGTCTATCAATCCTTTGGACTATATTTCCATGCATCTTTAATTTTCTTTACTCTTCCTTTCTCCAGATGAGGAGAGACCAATATTTGCCACTTAGATGGCTTCTCACTAGCTTTTAAGAAGCCAGTCACTACTCATCAAAGTAAGATGTAGAACCATATTTTTGTATACCATGTTGTGCCAACTGAGCTTGATGTCCCATGTGACCATGGTTCCCAGCCCACATGCCCAGCAATCCACTCCTTCAAAGTGCTTGGTTGTGACTAAGAAGTTACCTATCTTTGCCTTCTGTTATGTTTAAACTGCATGTGGACATTTTTATAACACATACCAATACATATGTAGGAGTACCATCTGCCAATATGTGGTCATGGTATATTCCCATTTGCCTATCCATACCTGTCTACCTATGTATCCACCCATAGATGACTGTTTGCTGTTACTGATAATGCAGTATTGTATATGCAGTAGTATTTGCCTTTACTGTCTGTACCTTTCATACACCTCTGTGTCTTCCTTTTCCTTAGTGATATCATGCTAGTCACACACTTTTGTTATATTGCTTTTCTTTTTACCCGTATCAAACCTACCTCATAATTATCCATCTATTTCCCTTCCTTTCCCCTCCCCTAAAAAATGATTTAAGAAAAAAAAGGCAAACAAATAATTACAAAGTCAGGTGAGAGGTTACCTCAGGGTTGGGCCAAAGAGAACAAGTGGGACACATTGTATTTAGAAAGGATCCCAAACGAACCTCGGGAATGCTGGTGATATTCTATCTTCTGACTTACATGATGACAATATGAGCATTTGAATTATTTATTAAACTAGTAGTATATTCTTTGCAATGAGCCCTGGTGGCAGAATGATTAAGCCTTTAGCTGTTAACCAAAAAGGTCAGTGGTTTGAACCCACCCAGTACCCCATGGAAATCTATTCCTGTAAACATTACAGCCTAGAAAACCCTGTGGAGTGGTTCTACTCTATCATATAGGGTTACTTGTGGTGGTTGTTGTTAGGTGCCGTTGAGTCATGTCCAACTCATAACGACCTTATGCACAGCAAAACAAAACACCGCCCTGTCCTGCGCCAGCTCCATGATTCTTGCTACACTTGAGCCCATCACCACTGCCACTGTGTCAAACCATCTCATTGAGGGCCTTCCCCTCTTTTGTCGACCCTCCACCTTACCAAGCATGACATGCTTCTCCAGGAAATGGTACCTTCTGATAACATGACCAAAGTGTTGTTGTTGTTGTTATTTGCCATTTAGTTGGCCCCGACTCATAGTATGTGAGATGAAGTCTGGCCATTCTCGCTTCCAAGGAGCATTCTGGCTGCACTTCCTCCAGGATAGACCTGTTAGTTCTTTTAGCAGTCCACAGTACTTTCAGCATTCTTCACCACAGCTCAAAAGCATCCATTTTTCTTCGGTATTCTTTATTCATTATCCAGTTATCACATGCATTTGAGGCAATTGAAAACATCATGGCTTATGTCAAGTTCACCCTAGTCCTCAAGGAGACATCTTTGCTCCTCCGCACTTGAAAGAGGTCTTTTGCAGCAGACTTGCCCAGTTCTATATGTCGTCTGATGTCCTGACTGCTACTTCTATTGGCGTCGATTATAAACCAAGCAATATGAAATCTTTGACAACTGCAATCTTTTCTCCATTCATCGTGATGCTGCTTATAGGTCCAGTTGTGAGGATTTTTGTTTTCTTTATACTGAGGTATAATACATGCTTCAGACTGTAGTCTTGAATTTTCATCAGTAAGTGCTTCAAGTCATCCTCACTTTCAGCAAGCAAAGTTGTGCTGTCAGTGTATCACAGGTTGTTAATTATTCTTCCCCCAATCCTAATGCCACGTTCTGCTTCATTTAGTCCACTTCTTGGATCATTTGCTCACCTTACAGATTGAATAAGTATAGTGAAAGGATACAACCCTGATGCACTCCCTTCTTGATTTTAAACCATGCAGTGTTCCCTTTTTCTGTTCAAAGGACAGCCTCCTGCTCTATAGACAGGTTCCTCATGAGCACAATTAAGTGATCTGGAATTCCAATTCTTCTCGATGTTATCCACAATTTGTTATGATACACACAATCAAATGCTTTTACATAGTCAATAAAACACAAGCAAACTTCTTTTTGGTATTCTTTGCTTTGAGCCAAGATCCATCAGACATCAGCAGTAATATCCCTCATTCCATGTCCTCTTCAGAATCCAGCTTGCATTTCTGGAAGTTCTTTGTCAATATACTGCTGAAACCATTTTTGAATTATCTTCAGTAAGTTTTTTATTTGCCTGTGATAATAATGATATTATGCATTCATAGGTTTGAATAATAGTAGTTTTAACGGGTCTTTCCTATAGGTGTATGGATATTATCCTATCACTGACAGCATTGTACTTCAGGATAGATCTTGAAACATCCTTTGTGATGATGAATGCCACACCATTCCTCTTCAAATTGTCATTCCCAGCATATTAGATCTTATTGTCTGATTTGAAGTGGTTAAAACCAGTTCATTTCAGCTCATTAATGCCTATTCCATTTCATTTTTGACAACTTTCAATTTTCCTAGATTCATACCATAGTGCCTAAAGGCACTTGACTGCTGACCAGAAGGCTGGTGGTTCAAACCCACCAGCCACTCCTCAGAAGGAAGATGGGGCAATCTACTTACATAGTGATACTGCCTCAGAAACCCAAGGAGGGGTTGCTATGAGTCGGGTCCGACTCGACAACACATAACAACAACAACATACTTCATACATCCCATGTTCCTATTAGTAATGGACATTTGCAGTTGTTTCTCCTCAATTTGAGTCATGCCATTTCAGCGAATGGAGGTCTCAAAAGCTTTATTTTATCCATATCATTAAGGTTGGTTTTACTCTGATGAGGCAGCTCTTTCTCAGTCATATTTTGAGAGCCTTCTGACCTAAGGGGCTTGTCCTCCTGCACTGTATCAGATAATGTTTCCGGGCTATTCATAAAGTTTCCCAGTAATGTATCAGACAGTGTTTCTCTGCTATTCAAAAGGTTTCCCCTGGCCAGTTCTTTGAGAAGTAGATGGCTTCTTCCTTCTTCCTAGTCTGTCTCAGTGTGTAAGCTGCATTGAAACCTGTGTACCATGTGCAACCCTGGTGGTACTTGAAACACTAGTGGCACAGGGTCAAGCCTCATAGCAACACACAAGCCACCACAGTATGACAAAGTGACAGACAAGTTTGTCTCTCTTAGCTGTTTGAAACCCCTCTGCCTTCCCCTTACCTGGATCCCTGGTTCTGCTCTGCTCTGTTATCCCCTCTGGCTTCTCTTTCCCTTGCTTTCCTGCCTGTTGGGTATAGGGTCTGGGTCCCTCCCCTTACCTGGATCCCTAGATACCTGGATCCATTTCTCTATGGATACCTTTATGAAAAAGATTTGGAATCACTGGGATTAGGAAGTTTCTTCTTTGGTTTGGGTTAGAGTCAAAGATTTAAAGTCATGTAAAATTATAGATAAACTTTTATTAGAATGCAAAATAACAGAACAAAAATTATTTGGAAATAAAAACTTAGCTATCTCTTACCATTCCCCTGTGGGATAAAGCAGCTAGAGATCAGGTCACTCTTCTATGGCTTTTGTGTAATATCTGAAATCAGTGGAGGAATAGCTACTAGAATATGAACTCTAGCAGAAGGACTGGCCCTTCAATAAATCATTGTTAAACAGTGAAAGAGCTAAATTAAAACAATAAGGAGAAGTATAATGACAATCATATGAGAGTGTGTGACAATTTTCCCCTTTCTTTTATTGTGAAATGTACCTATATAAAAGTACACATCATATTTTATTACAGTTTAATGGATAATTAAAAGCTGAGCATGTATTAACAATCATCTAGATTAAGAAATAGAATAATGACAAACCAGTTTGGAAAAACCAGTTGTAATAAACATGAATGAGTTCATTGGTGACGTTTGAATATGGTTTAGATATTAGATAAGATAAAAATTCACTGCTCTGGAAAAATGGAGGTCAACAAATAAAAATTGCAAAATAGCATTTATAGTATGGTTTTATTTTGTTAAAAGATAAAGGATATATGTACTAAGAGACTAACAGTTGTGAACACTGAGTGGTGGAAATGTGAAGTTTTTATTTATACTTATTTTCTCTGATGTTTAAAATGTGCATGTATTGCTTCTGTACTAATAAAAGAGTTATTTATTTATTTATTTTAAAAACTGAGATGATGCCATAACTATCTGGACTAGTATATAAATTCCTGAGTTACCTCTTTTAAATTAGGGGTGGCATCCCACAGTATTTGAAAAAGTAAGAATTTTGGTCTCCCTCATACCCCATGATTCTCCCAAACAGTATTCTATTCTAATCTAGTCACTTGTTTCCAAATCATCTACCTTAATTTCACCATCTGCCCTTTCTGTTCATTTTCTTGAAACTCTGCAGTAAATTAGAAGGGTCTATTTCTGCCACTCGAAACTACAATCATCTATCATGGCTTGATGGTGCCATCCTACAGAATTTTAAGAAAACTTCCCCAAGGCTGTGTATAAGTCTAAATGCCAGCTAGAGAAATGAATCAAGTAGTCTTGTCACAAAGGGTAATTCTAATGCACAGAGTACTCATGGAGTCACGTAGTGGCATGTTAGCTCCTGTTCCAGGGCTCAGGCATTGAGCTTCCAGCTTTCTGACATGCTTCCTTTCCTAGATGGCTTGCTGATAGCTCTCAAGTAGGAGGTCTTCACAGCCTGTTGGCACCTATTTGCACACAGAGTGCAAGAGAACCTACCCTATATGCTTCCTTAAAGGACAGTTGAAGCTTGAATGAGGGCCACTTGGGAAGCTTCAAATTGAAGGCAGGCATCTCTATGGAATGAAGCTGCCACATTGTCATATTTATAAGATTCCTTTTGCTATAAGAACTACAGATCTCAAAATTCAGAGGGACTCAAGAGGTCACATAAGTCATCCAACTTTGTTATAGATGGTGAAACTGAGACCCAGAGAGGGGAAGGGGATTGTCTAATAGTACCAGAGCTCAGACTAGTGCCCAGGTTTTCCATCTCCAAGCCAGTGCTTTCTTATCCTTCTTCTTCTACTATACCAATGATTGCAACCTGTTGGCCACTGACCAAGGATAATTTCTTAGTGTTATTGCTATGAGTCCAAGGATTCATATGTCTAGTAAACAGTGAGATATTCTCCAGAAACAAGAGTAGACTTTAATTATGTAAAAGTATATGACATTTTTAAAAAATGTAATATACATGTGCAAAAAACATTTTGTTATTGTGTGCCATTGAGTTATTTCTGGCCCACAGTGACCCTATGCAGCTGGAGACCATGGGAGCAACAATATCCAGGTAAGGGGCAGGGGGCAAGCAAGAACCCAGCCCCCTAGAGCCAGGAAAGGGAGAGAGTGGCTGGGGAGCACAAAGTGGCAGGATCCAGATAGGAATTAAGTAAGGGGAGGGTGGGGAGGTTTCCAACAGTTGCACTTTGCTGTGAGGCTTGATGCTCTGCCACTGGTGTTTCAAATGTCAGCAAGGTTGCACCTGGCACAGGTTTTGACGCAGCTTACAGACTGAGACTGAGACTAGGAAGAAGGAAGAGGCCATCCACTTCTCCAAAAATTGGCCAGGGAGAACTTTGTGAATAGCAGAGAAACACTTTCTGATACATTACTGGGCAGTTTTATGAATATCTTGGAAACATTGTCCGACACAGTGCAGGAAGACGAACCCTTTGAGTCAGAAGGCACTCAAAATAGGACTGGGAAAGAGCTGCCACATTAGAGTAGAACCAACCTTAATGATATGGATAAAGTAAGTCTTACAAGGCCTCCATGTGCTGATGTGGCATGACTCAAATAGAGAAACAGCTGCAAACATCCATTAATAATAGGAACATGGAATGTACGAAGTATGAATCTAGGAAAATTGAAAGTTGTCAAAAATGAAATGGAATGCATAATGATTGATACCTTAGGCATTAATGAGCTGAAATGGACTGGTTTTGGCCATTTTAAATCAGACAACCATATGATCTACTATGCTGGGAATGACAATTTGAAGAGGAATGATGCAATGTTCATCATCACAAAGGATGTTTCAAGATCTATCCTGAAGTACAATGCTGTTGGTGATAGGATAATATCCATATGCCTACAAGGAAGACCCATTAATACTACTATTATTCAAATTTATGCACCAACCACCAAAGCCAAAGATGAGGAAATTGAAGATTTTTATCAACTTCTGCAGTCTGAAATTGACCAAACATGCCATCAAGATGTGTTAATTATCACTTGTTGTTGTTTGCTGTTGAGTCGGACCAACTCATAGCAACTCCTCCTCGGGTTTCCAAGGCAGTATCACTACAGAAGTAGATTGCCCCATCTTCCTTCCAAGGGGTGGCTGATGGATTTGAACCTCTAGCCTTCTGGTTAGCAGTCAAGTGCCTTAGCCACTATGCTACCAGAGCTCCCTTAATTATCACTAGTGACTGGAATGCAAAAGTTGGAAACAGAGAAGACACACCAGTAGTTGGAAAATTTGGCTTGGTGACAGAAATAACACTGGAGATCGCATGATAGAATTTTGCAAGACCAATGACCTATTCATTGCAAATACATTTTTTTAACAACACAAAGGACAGCTCTACACATGGACTTCACTAGATGGAATACACAGGAATCAGATTGACTACATCTGTGGCAAGAGGCGCTGGAAAAGCTCAATATCTTCAGCCAAAACCAGGCCAGGAGCTGATTGTGGAACAGACCATCAACTGCTCATATGCAAGTTCAACTTCAAGTTGAAGACAA
>NW_006921785.1:2638692-2681896 GCF_000298275.1 Orycteropus afer afer
CCTCCTGAATTTAGAGATCATCTAAAGAATAGATTTGATGCATTGAACACCAATGACCAAAAACCAGAAGAATTGTGGGAGGATATCCAGAACATCATCCATGAAGAAAGCAAGAAGTCATTAAAATTATGAGAAAGAAAGAGAAGACCAAAATGGATGTCAGAAGAGACTCTGAAACTTGCCTTTGAGCAGAGAGTGGCTAAAGCAAATGGAAGAAATGATAAGATAAAAGAGCTGAACAGAAGATTTCCCAGAATAACTTGAGCGGACAAAGCCAATTACTATAATGAAATGTGCAAAGACTTGGAGTTAGAAAACCAAAATGGAAGAACACACTCAGCATTTCTCAAGGTGAAAGAATTGAGGGAAAAATTTAAGCCTTGAGTTGCAATATTGAAAGATTCTAGGAGTAAAATAGTGAGTGATGCAGGAACCATCAAAAGAAGATGGAAGGAATACACAGAATCACTGTAGCAAAAACAACTGGTCAATCTTCATCCATTTCAGGCAGTGGCATATGATCAAGAACCAATGGTTTTGAAGGAAGAAGACAAAGCTGCACTGAAGAAAGTAGAGAAAAACAAAGCTCCAGAAATTGACAGAATACCCATTGAGATATTTCAACAAACGGATGCCCCACTGGAGGTACTCACTTGGTTATGCCAAGAGATTTGGAAGACTGCTACTTGGCCAACTGACTGAAAGAGATCCATATTTGTGCCCATTCCAAAGAAAAGTGATCCCACAGAATGTAGAAATTATCCAACAATATCATTAATATCTCACACAAGTAAAGTCTTACTGAAGATAATTCAAAAATGGTTGTGGCAGTATATTAACAGAGAACTTCCAGAAATGGAAGCTGGATTCAGAAGAGGACTTGAAACAAGGGATATCATTGCTGATGTCAGATGGATCTTGGCTCAAAACAAAGAATACCAGAAATAAGTTTACTTATGTTTTGTTGACTATGTAAAACCATTTGATTGTGTGGATCATAACAAATTGTGGATAACATTGAGAAGAATGGGAATTCCAGAACACTTAATTGTGCTCATGAGGAACCTGTCCATAGAGCAGGAGGCTATGTTCAAACAGAAAAAGGTACACTGCATGGTTTAAAATCAAGAAGGGAGTGTGTCAGGGTTGTATCCTTTCCCCATACTTACTTAATCTATATACTGAACAAATAATCCAAGAAGCTGGACTATACGAAGAAGAACATGGCATCAAGATTGGAGGAAAAATCATTAACAACTGTGATACACTAATGACACAACTTTGCTTGCTGAAAGTGAAGATGACCTGAAGCAGTTACTGATGAAGATTGAAGAATAGTCTGTAGTATGGATTACATCTCAATATAAAGAAAACAAACGTCCTTACAACAGGACCTATAAGCGACATCATGATAAATGGAGAAAAGATTGAAGTTGTCAAAGACTTCACATTTCTTGGTTCTACAGTTGATGCTAATGGAAGCAGCAGTCAGTACATCAGTCAATGTATATCACTGGGCAAGTTGGCTGCAAAGGACTTCTTTTCAAGTGCTGAGTAGCAAAGATGTCTCTTTGAGGATTAAGGTGCACCTGACACAAGCCATGATATTTTCGCCTCATATGCATGTGAGAGCTGGACAATGAATAAGGAAGACCGAAGAAGAGTTAATGCCTTTGAGTTGTGGTGCTGGTGAAGAATGCTGAAAGTACCATGGACTAACAAAAGAACTAATAGATCTGTCCTGGAGGAAGTGCAGCCGAAATGCTCCTTGGTAGCTAGAATGGCCAGACTTTGTCTCACCTGTTTTGTTCATGTTATCCGAAGGTACCATTCCCTGGAGAATGATGTCACGCTTGATAACGTGGAGTGTCAAGGAAAGAGGGGAGGGCCTTCAATGAGATGGATTGACACAGTGGCTGTGGCGATGGGCTCAAATATAACTAGGATCCTAGAGCTAGCACGGGATCGGGCAGTGTTTTGTCTGTTGTGCATAGGGTCGCTATAAGTCGGAGATGACTTGACGGCATCTAACAACAATAACAACAACATAGAGAAATATTTGTACAGTGCAGATCAGGTAAATGGATGAGGCATCTTGTAGCTGGAGGGATTCAATATCTCAACTTTCCTTTAAGAACACCTCTAAGTTTCCCATGGCACCCTAGTGCCATTCGTGGGGCAACATTTGGGAAGACTTATTCTATATTTTTTACAGAACAATAGGTTTCTCTTCTCTCGTTTCCCTTAGTCTGATCAGGACAGCTTGGACAAACATATTGGGCAATATTTCACCTGAAATGTCTTATAACTACTCACCATTTCTAGGAATACCCTATATTCTCCCACCTCTCTGCCTTATCAGAGCATGTTTTTGTGTGTGTTTGTTTATTGTTCCTTCTATTTTTTTTTTTTTTTTCTCCAAATGCCTACCCCAACCTCACTGCTTCCTCTCCCAGGATGGGGATCTGGGGGCAGGAATTCTATCAATTTTTAAAAATGCTAGTCAGATGAAACTTTCTCTATGAAATCTCATTAAATCAACATCAATCACCAGTTTGAAATCCAACCTATTACCTGACTCCTCCTTGCTCTCTGAGTTGCCACCTACACCACTACATGTTCAGTTGCATAGTTCAGAAGTTTAAGAATTCTCTTTAATATTCTTTCCCACATTTTCTCAACATCAATTCACCCAAGGCCTATTGACCGAGTTGCCCAGCTATTTCTCATACTGGTTTCCTCTGCTCCTTCCCTGCACTACTGCCTAGAGTTCAGCTTGGACTATTTCTCACTGGAATCACTCAATCAAGCAAGAGCCACTGTGTCCAGTTCTACCTCTGTCTAAAATGTTGTTCACACTACTACAGAGTGACCTTCCTAAAACAGACATTTGATTTCATTTCACTACTAGATTGACCAACTGGCCAAGTTTGTTTGAAGCTGAGGGTTTTCTCACAATGTGGAACTTGCAATGCTAGCACCAAGATAGTCCCAGACAAACTCCTAAATACCTTTAGGATGGCATATAAAGTTCTTCTTAATCTTCCCCAAATTATCTTTTTAGCCTCAGCTCTCTGTTCTCCCTGGCCCTCACCAGCACACACATGCATAGACACTCTGCATTCCAGCTTCACCAAACTATGTACAGTTCTTTGAATGGAATATGCCTTGCTCCTTTACATCTCACTACCTTTGTACATTGTGTCTCCTTGACCTAGGATGCCCTTCCCCTTATCTGGGGCTCCTGGTAAATTCTTACTCATCCATCTAGGTTATTTTTAATTGGCACCTTTTTTGCTGCAGTCATCCAGGAGTTGGCTATAGCCTCCTCATTGTTCTCACAACACACTACATATACTTATGTCATAGCACTTAGTCCATTGAAATCTATCATCCACCAGATATTGAGCTCCAGGACTTTTCTGTGTATTGCCTAGAACAAGGCCTTGCACATAGTATCAAAACCGAACCCACTGCCATCGAACTGAATCCAATTCATAGCAACCCTACAGGACAGAGTAGAATTGCCCCATAAGGTTTCCGAGGCTTTAAATCTTTACAGAAGCAGACAGCCTCATCTTTTTCCCACACAGCAGCTGGTGAGTTAAAACTGCCAACCTTTTGGCTAGGAACCAAATGATTTTTACCACCACACTACCAGAACTCCTTGTGTTTAGTAACTGCTCAATAAGTAAGAAAGGAAAAGAAAGAGAGAGAGGAAAATAAACTAAATGAAAAAGGAAGGAAGGATGGATGGAAAGAAGGGAGGAAGGGAAGAAGGTAGGAAAGGAGGGAGGAGAGAAGGGAGAAAGAGAGGGAAGGAAGAAGGAAGAAAGAGAGGACCACGTGCATCAAAACCTCACTGCCATGGAGTCAGTTCCAATGCATAGTGATCCCTCCTTGGATTTCTAGGATGGTATCTCTATGTAAGTAGACTGCCCAGTCTTCCTTCCAAGGAGTGGCTGGTAGGTTTGAACTGTCAGTTTCCTGGTTAGCAGTCAAATGCCTTAGGCACCACACCACCAGAGCTCCACACAGGCCCTTGTTAAAAAGCAGATTCTTGGGCCACTCCCCAGAATTTCTGAGGACCTAGGTATTTACAGCTCAGCATTCCCGCTGATTCTTATGCACATTAGTATTAGGTAACTGCTGATCTATGCAGTGAAGAAGACTCTATCATTTGGGCAAGTAATGCTTCCTCTGTCAAATAAGGATTACAGTGGTACCTACCTCAAAGAGTTGTTGTGACAATTAAATAATATGATGCCTGTAAAGTGCTTACATAATACCTTACACTTGGTAAGTGTTCAGCACATTTTAGCCAACCCTGTTACTAGACTCTCGTTTCTGGTCTTTTTCATCTCTGTAGACACTTTGGCATTTTAGCATCCAACATAGGGACTTACAGATAACAGACTCTCAACAAATTGAATTATACCAAATTTTGAATGATCTTGAATAAGCACCTTCCCTGTGTGGATCTCTGTAATAGAATAGCATTGGAAAACTAAAAACAGTATGCCATTTTTACCTATTAAATTGGTCAAACTGACCAGAGAGCAGTTACAGGGGCATTCTTATACAAAACTGGTAGAAACCTTCATAAAGTGGCACAAAGTTTTTGTAAGTAGTTCACTAATATTTATCAAGAGCCTCAAAAGTGTTCAGAATTTTGGGAGCATTAATAAAATTATTATTTCTAGCAATCTATCTTAGAGAAACAATAAGCAATTACAAGGTATACATCTACAGATATTTTTATACACAAAAATAAAACATGTACATGCATTAGAAAGAACTTACCTAGTGACTCTAGTGCATTAGAGGACTGACTAAGCAAATTATAATAGCTTCACAAAATGCTTACAATGAACGTTTAATGACAGAGGGAAATATTTACCATGTATTAAGTGAAAAAAATTATACTTTGAATCCAATAATATAGAAGAAAGTGTATACAAAAAAAAAAGGCTAGAAAAAAATCCCACCAAATATTAACAATGGCAGAGCCATGGATGATCCTTATTTATTTCCTTATACTTCTCTGTGCTCTCCAAAAATTTATAAAATTAAATATATTTCAAAATAAAGTCAGAAATTTTTTTTTTTTTTTTTACATAAATGAGACTTCTTCATGCAGTAACATAGAGTAGATACACTTTTTCTTATTCCTCCCACTAAGTTCAGCTAAAATCCTTGGGCATTGTGTAGGAAACAAACATAAGAAGACTTTGAAAGGTGGAAAGAAGAAAGTGGGCTGGCTACAAACCTTGGGAACCAAGAAACAAAAGATGCAGTGGTGAATTCCCTGGTTGTCTTTTTGTCTCATATATCCCAGATCTGGGGTGGAAAAATAAGCACTCTGCAAACACCAACTGGCACCAATAAATAAAAAAGCTTGCTCTCTCTAGCCAAATGACAAAGAAATAGGAACCTAGGAAGATGGAAAACTTTTAGACAATAACTGCTGTATTCTATCCAAACACCAAGAAAAAGTGTGGTCTTACTCGCACCTACACCAACAAAGGTCAAGTTACTGCCCTAAACTTCCAACTTTGCCAGGATGTAATGAGGCCCCCCAAACATCCCCCTGCCCTGCCCCAGGATGATGTTAGAAAAGGCCAAGTAGGGTACTGGGACTTTTATCCCTGCACCTACAGTGTCAGTCAACAGTGTGTGGAGAGCCTACACATCCCCTCCAATTAGTACTAAAGAGGTACTCCTCTCTTTCCCAGCTGGGATGGTATCAGGGGAAGCCTAGTGGAGAATCAAAATTTTCACTACTATTCCGCAGTAACATGACCTCTTCCACGGCATCATGGAGGTCATGTGGGGAGTAGTAGCTAAACACTTCTAATCCTGCCCTCCCAAGAAGTATTAGCTCCATAGTGATACCACCTCAGAAACCCAAGGAAGGGTCACTATGAATAGGATCCCACTTGACGGCAGTGAGTTTGGTTTTTGGTTTAGTGGAGAAGTAGAACCATCCAGTAGTAATGAGGTACTCCTCTCCTTCTGTGTCAATGGAGAAGCTTGACTTCCACCCCAAACTGATAGTAATGAGGTGTTCCAATCCTTCCTCTATGGGGAAGTGTCAGAGAAACCAGCTAAAAAGTTTTGAGTAAGACCTAAAATCTCATAATACCTAAAATGTCCAGGTTCCAATTTAAAAAAGAACCAGGAATAGCTCAGATTGATCTCTCATACTGAATAAAAGATAATAAACAGATGTCAACATAGAGATAACATAAACCCACTGCCATCGAGTCGATTGCAACTCATAACAACCCCCACTGGGTTTCCAAGGCTGAAATCTTTATGGAAGTAGATTGTCTTACATTCAGGTTGAAATTAGCTCATAAAAATTTTTAAAATAGTTACCATGAAAATGCTTAACAATGTTGTTGTTGTTGTTAAGTGCCGTCGAGTCGTTTCCGACTCATAGCGACCCCATGCACAGCAGAACGAAACACTGCCCGATCCCGCACCAGCCCCACAATCCCTGCTATACTCGAGCCCATCATCGCAGCCACTGTATCAATCCATCTCGTTGAAGGCCTCCCCCTCTTTCGTCGACCCTCCACCCTACCAAGCATGACATCCTTCTCCAGGGAATGGTCCCTTCTTACAACATGACCAAAATAGGTGAGACGAAGTCTGGCCATTCTCGCTTCCAAGGAGCATTCTGGCTGCACTTCCTCCAGGACAGATCTGTTAGTTCTTTTAGCAGTCCATGGTACTTTCGGCATTCTTCGCCAGCACCACAACTCAAAAGCATCAACTCTTCTTCGGTCTTCCCTATTCATTGTCCAATGCTTAACAATAAATGAAAAAATTATAAAGTCTCAGTGAAGAAACGGAAGGCATACAGTAGAGCTAAATGGAAAGTTTCAATTTCAAAACTGAATAATACAGTAAGTAAAAGAAAAAAATGAAAGGAATAAACAATAGAATGAAGGGTCCCAGAAAAGAATCATTGAAATGGAAAATAGAATGATAAAATCGCCCAATCTGAACTACAAAGAGAAAATAGACTAAAAATATAAAAATGAACAGAACCTCAGGGATCTGTGTGACTATGATATAGTATCCAACATTTGTGTTATTGAACTCCTGGTTGGGACCGAAAAAGTATTCAAAGAAACCTTGACTTAAAACTCCTCAAATTTGGCAGAAGACAAAAACCTACAGATAAGAGGAGCTAAGTAAACCCCAAACAGGATAAACTCAAAGAAATCCACACCAAGTGATGTCACAGTCAAACTTCAGAAAACCTAAGTCAAAGAAAAAATCCTGAAAGAAGCCAGAGACATGGTACACAACAAAAACAACAACATCTTTTCATTGTTGTAAACAAACATTGCCATTGAGTCAATTCTGACTCTTTGCACCCCTACAGGACAGAGTAGAATTGTCTGATAGGGTTTCCTAGGCTGTAAATCTTTATAGACGCATACTGCCACATCTTTCTCCCACAAAGCAGCTAGTGTGGGTTCAAAACACTGACCTTTCACTTAGCAGCCAAATGGTTAACCTCTGTACACCAGGGCTCCTTATAACAATATTTTTTCACCCATTGCCATTGAATCAATTCCGACTTATAGTGACTGTATAGGATGGAGTTCAACTTCCCCATAGGGTTTCCAAGGCTTTAAATCCTTCCCCCCACCATAGGGTTTTATTTATTTATATATTTTTAGTTTTTTGTTTAGTTGCTTGGTTGGGTTTTTTTAAATTTTTATTTTTACAGTGTTTCCTCTCTTCCCCTCCCATCCCTAGTAACCAACAGAAAGTTTCCTTCCATATATAAACCTTTCCCAAGGATTTAAATCTTTGCAGAAGCAGACTGCCTCATCTTTCTTCCATGGAGCAGCTAGTGGGTTAGAACTGCTGACTTTTTGGTCAAACTCTTAGATAATGCATGGGTCAAAGAGGAAATCTCAAGGAAAATTTTTTAAAAAAATTATATCAATATGGAAACATAACATTTTGAAATTTGTAGAACAGTGTTCAAGAAATCCTGAGAGGGAAATTTATAACATTAAAGGCATATATTAAAAAATGAAGACAGTCTTAAATCAATCATTGGAGCCCTCACCTTGAGAGCTTAGAAAAAGAAGAGCAAAATAAACCAAAAGCAAGAAAGATGAAAATACAATATATAAATCAACAAAATTGTAAAATTTATTTTGGAAAAACAGTATTTGCAGAGGTATTAAATTAAGAGTCTAAATATTAGACCATCCTGAATTATCCAGGTAGACTCTAAATCCAAGGATAAATGTATGTATAAGAGACAGAAGGAGAAGACACAGAAGCAGAGAAGACCATGTGTGAAGACAGAAGCAGAGATTGAAGTTATCCATCCACAAGCTGAGGAACATGTAGAGCTGCCAGAAGAAAAAGAGGTAAGAAAGAATTCTTCCCTAGAGCTTTTGGAGGAAGTGTCTCTGGGTTTTGAACTTTTGGCCTCTAGAACTATGAAAGGCTACATTTTTGTGTGTTGTTTTAAGCCATCAAACTTGTGGAGATTTGTTGTTACAGAAAACAAATACAATTATGACCAACTCACATACATATACAGTGAAACTTGTGAGAACAAGAACTCAACTGGATTGCCTTGTGTTTCCAGGTGTTGAAAGTTTTCTGCCTTTGACAGGGTACAGTCTTACTATTTTTCTGTCATTCTTTATTAGTGGAAAATATTTTAGTTTTCTTTCTCTGGCAAGTTTCTGCCTTACACAAGTTCTGGCTTTTACAGGTTTTATTGTATTTGACAACTTAAATAACATGCACCAAATCTGCAAAAAATGCAAATTATCACAACTAAATATGAAGTAATAACTTGAATAGCCCTGTAACTATAAAGAAAATTGAATACATACTTTTTAAATTGGAAAAAAAAAAAAAAAAAGACATCTTCAGCCCAGATAGTCTTACTGGAAGAGTTTCCCAAATGTTTCAAGATGCATTAAGTCAACTTTACAAATTTCTCCCAAAAAATAGAAAATGAGGAAACACTTCCCAAATCATTTTGTAAATCCAGCATTACCCTGCTAACAAAGCCAGACAAACACAGTACAATAACAAAACAAAACAAAAACATCAACCACAACTACAGATAAAAATCCCTCAGGAACATAAAGGTAAAAATCCTTAAGAAAATATTAGCAAGTAGAATTCAGCAACATGTAAAAATAATTATGCATGATGGCCAACTGGGATATATTCCAGGAATGGAAGCCTCATTCAATATTTGAAAATTAATCAATGTGATTCACAATGTTAACAAGCTAAAGAAGAAAAATCAAATGATGGTATCAATTAACCAACAAAATATTGATAAAATTCAAATACCTGTTTATGATTTTAAAAAAATCTCAGAAAACTAGGAATAGAAGGGGACTTTTTAACTGGAGAAAAGAGCACCTATAAAACATCTACAACTAAGATTGTGATTAATCATGGAAAATTCAATGATTTCTCCATAAGATCAGGACCAAGGCAAGGATATCCACTCTCACCACTCTTATTCAACAAAATACAAGAATTTCTAACTTGAAGAATAAGACAAGAAAAAGAAATAAAAGGCATACACATTTGAAAGGAAGAAATAAAACTATCCCTATATGCACATGACATGAGTTTGATGTAGAAAATCCCAAGGAATCTACTAAAAAAAAAAAAAAAAAAAAAACTCCCTGGTGTTGCTGTTGTCATGTGCTGTCAAGTCAGATCCGACTCAGTTTCCAAGGCAGTATCACTACAGAAGTAGATTGCTCAACTTTCCTTCTGAGGAGTGGCTGGTGGGTTTGAACTGCCAGCCTTCTGGTTAGCAGTAAAGTGCCTTAGGCACTATGCTACCAGAGCTCCTAAAAAAAAAAGAAAAAAAATCCTAGAACTAATAAATGAGTTCAGTAAGGCCACCAAATGCAAGATAAACGTGTAAAAATCTATTGCATTTTAGTATACTACTAATGAACAGGGAATTAAAAATGCAATACCATTTATAAGTACTCAAAAAAAATGAAATACTTAGATGTAAGTATTTAAAAATTAAAAAATTAACTACTTAGATGTAAGAAAATCTATGAAATCTCAGATAATTCAGAGTTCTTGGACTTGACACTAAAAGCACAATCCATAAAAAACTCATATAGTACTTTTATGCTGAAACTACAAAATGTTGATGAAATAAATATAAATAAAAGACCAAACCCACTACCACTGAGTAAATTCTAAATCATAGCAACCATCATTGGGTTTCCAAGGCTGTAAATCTTTACAGAAGCAGACTGCCTCATCTTTCTCCCATGAAATGACTGGTGGGTTCGAACAGCTGACCGTTTGATTAGCAGTCCAATGCCTTAACCATAGTACCACCAGAGCTGCTTGAAAGAAATCAGAGAAGATCTAAATAAGTGGAGAGACATACTATGTTCATGGATTGGAAGACTTAACATAGTAAAGATGTTCATTCTTACCATACTGATATACAGATTTAATGCAATTCTATCAAAATCTCAGTAAGACTTTTGTACATATATAAGATTGTATATATAAGATTATTTATAGATATAAGATTGTTCTAAAATTTATATGGAAAAGCAAGAGAACTAGAATATCTAAGCAATTTTGAAAAAGAAAAATAAAGTGGGAGCAATCAGTCTACCTAAGTTCAAGATTTACCATATAGCTACAATAATCAAACTTGGACATTCCTCCTCACAATTGTTGGCATATGTTATAGATTGAATTGTGTCCCCAAAAAATATGTGTGGTAAATCCTAACTTCTATGCCTATGGTTATAATCCTATTAGGTAATGGGTTGTCTTTGTTATGTTAATGTGTCTTGAGCCAATCTCTCTTGAGACATACAGAAGATTGAAACAAGCAAGCAGAGATGGGAAAAGAGAGATGGCAAGTCACACGAAGATGTCACAGGAACAAAAGCTCAAAGGGAAAAAGACCTTCTTCCAGAGTCAGGCTTGTCCTAGAGCCATGACCCTGAAGTTGGACTTCCAGACTCCTAAACTGTGAGAAAACAAATTTCTGTTGCTAAAGCCCACCAAAAAAAAAAAAAAAAAATCTGTGGAACATTGATGAAGGGATAGACACAGGTCAAAGGAACAGAACAGAAAAACCAGAAACAGACCTACACCAATATGCCCAGTGATTTTTGACAAAGGTAAGAAAGGATTTGAATGGAGGAAAAATTGCCTTTTGACAAATGGTGTTGGAGCAATTGGACAACTATGGGGGCAGAGGCTGTGAGCTTTAACTTAAGCCTCACACTTTATACAAAAATTAAGTCACGATGGATCACATACTTAAATGTAAAACACAAAACTATAAAACATTTAAGAAAAGCATAGAAGAAAATCTATGAGATCTGAGATAAGCCAAAGAGTTCTTAGACTTGACACTAAAAGCACAATCCATAAAAGAACAAAGTGATAAATTGGACTTCATCAAAATTAAAAATGTTTGCTCTGTTAAAAGGAGAAAAGGATAAGCTACAAGAACGGACAAAAATATTTGCAAATCACATATCCAGTCAAGCACTAGTATTTAGAATAAAATAAAGAAATCTCAAAAATCAACAATTAAAAAATTCAGTCAGAAAATGAGACATGAAGATACAGATGGCAAATAAACATATGAAAAGATGTTCAGAATAATTACCATTAGAAAAAATGCAAACTAAATCACAATGAGATATCATACACACGTATCAGAAGGGCTAAAATGAAAAAACAGTGACATAGTAAATATTGATGAGGATGTGGAGGAACTACATCACCATACATCACTGGAAAACAGTTTGTCAATTTCTTAAAACTCTGAACATGTAACTACCATGCAATTCACCAATTACACTCATAGACATTTATCCCAGAGAACTAAAAATTTGTTGTTGTTATGTGCCGTCGAGTCAGCCCTGACTCATAGCGACCCCTCCTTGGGTTTCCGAGGCAGTATCACTACGGAAGTAGGATTGCCCAACCTTCCTTCCGAGGAGTGGCTGGTGGGTTTGAACCGCCAGCCTTCTGGTTAGCAGTCAAGTGCCTTAGCCATTATGCTAAAAATCTGTACATAAATGTTCATAGCAATTTTGTTCATGAGATCCAAATACTGGAAATAACCCAGATATCTTTCAATGGGTGAATGATGAAATAAATTCTGGTACATCCCTGCCCTGCCCTGGAATACTATTCAACAATAAAAGGAAGATATACACAGTAATTTGGAGCAATCTCCAGAGCATTCTGTTTAGTGGGGGGGGGGGGGGGTTCTTCCTAGTAGATGTGATTTTGTTCTAGAATATCTGTGAATATCAAAGGCAGGGCCATACCAAGAGAGGGTGGCTTCTTTAAACTATCATAGAGGATATTTTTCTAAGATATTCAAGGGCAAATGTCAAAAGACTAGGCCACATGAATACTGGTAGAAAAGACAGAGTGTGTTTACATTGGAGAAAAGCAGCCTAGAGGGGTGAGGATGGGAAACATATGAGAACAGTTTTTAAATACCTGAGTTGTTGACAATAGGAATATGGAAGCTGAATTTTTATGCATGTCCTCAGAAAGCCAAGGATGTAGGATTAATAAATTGAGGTTAATTGAATCATATTTCAGTCCAACATAAGGAAGAAATGTTTTTAATAGTCAGTTCTGTCTCATAAGGAAATGGTTAGTCTTGTGGTATGTTTCCTTCTCTGTAGTCTTTTAAGAAAACTTGATGAGGTAAGGAGCAGGAGAAGGTCTGGAAAATTTTGAAGAAACGAAACTCCTGGCCTGAGAGTCTATGATTCTATGGAATAGGTGAAATGCAGTGTAAATCACCTACTTCTCTAAATTCTAATCCGAATTATTTACTTTTGGATTTGCATGTTATTTCATATAATTTGAGATTACAGCTATAAGCAACTATATTCTTCCATCATTTATTCATTTACTTATTCAAATATATATACATTGTGTATCTGCTACAAGCCAAGTCTAGATGTTTGGGATGCAGCAGTGAATAGTTGACCAACAAGTCACTAGACCCCAAGTAGAAAATGATGCCTTCCTTGGGCATAATAAAATATTCCAGTTTTTATTTGCATATTCTTTTGCTATTTTCAGTTGGTCAATTAATTTATACAGGGACACTCTGTAGACAATCATTTCAATGTGGTTTAAACCCAAAGCAAATTATTTCCTGCATAAGACCTTGCACAAAACTTGAATTCAAAAGGAAGATGACAGAATTTTTCTCACCTTAAGGCTGAGACCCCCACAATCAAGTCTTTATTAAAAAACAAATATTACAGCTGTGACCACATGGGATAAGAATTTTAGACCAAGATGATAAGAATTCTACTGTTTATTTACTCCTCCTAGAGTAGAAATAGCAGGAGGAAGCTATATAAGAAACATTTCTGAAATGAATCCTGGAGTCCATTTCATTCCTAGAGTCCCCTTCACCCTTGCAAAACATATCTGCCTTGGTCAGAATTGATAATTTATACACATGTGAAGTCTTTTGCCTACCAAGCCTTTACTTAAAGAGGAGCTTTCTAACTTCATATTACACACTCCCTCTTCATACATGGCTGAGATGGAGAATGGCAAACATGGCATTTCTGAATATAAAAACCACATCTTTCCATGGCTTTTGAGTCACTGGCAAGTTGTGCATTAGTCTAGATCTGTACTCCTAAGAAAGGTAAGGTACTGAAATATAAACTAGTCTTATCCATGTTCAGAACCCCAAAGGGCATGATTTTAGACAAGTGAGAAAAATTATCTTCAAAAAAAAAAAAAACTAACTTATCTAACTTATACAAAATGCATTGGATAATATTATACAGACATTAAATAATGTCTATTGTTTTTAAAAGGAGCTCTGGTGGCGTAGTGCCTAAGGCAATTGACTGCTTACCAGAAGGCTGGCGGTTCAAACCCACAAGCCACTCCGTGGAAGGAAGGTTGGGCAATCTACTTCCGTAGTGATACCACCTCGGCAACCCAAGGAGGGATTGCTATGAGTCAGGTCCGACTCGACAGCACATAACAACAACAACAACATTGTTTTAATAACATGAGGGGAAATATATATGTCATAATAGTAAATGAAGAAAAACAACAAAATTATGCCATATGATCTCAAATTTAATTGAAAAAGAAAGGTGGAAGTACAACCAACAACAAAAAAAGACTGCAAGACAAATGAATCAAATGGCAATGATATTTGCCTTGGGTGATGGAATTATTCTGATTCTTCTTTATATTGTATTTTTTATTTTGCATATTTTGATCACTGAACATGTTTCACTTTTAAAATCAGAAAAAATAAACATATTTAAAAATTCCTTTTCTATCTGCTCACAAATGTCTAAAATACAAGCAGGAAGGCTCTGCATTTTATATTTTCTCTATCAAAGAAAATCACCTTTGGAGACCTGACCACTTTAAACATTATCTATTCAGTTCAACCATTATTCAATGACTATCCAAGTGGAAGTTTCTGTTTGTATTTGTTTGTTTGTTTGACCTGACTATACAACCCCCATTTATCTCACTTCTGGTAGAAGTATTTAATAGCCCACTTTCTTCTGGCAAACAACCATCTTCACCAGCAAAATACTTAGTTCTTCTCACTGGCTCAGATTGGATAATTTCCCCTTTTTAAAATTTTTAGTGTGATCAAGGTATGCTCTTAGTCATGTACCTGCTCCTAGAGTTGAGGCCAGAGTCAACTCTACAGTAGCAAATCAGGTGAGAGTAGTGAATAAGGTAATATATGATCCTAGAGTTACTAGGGGCCCAATGTGAAGTCAGAGTAAAACTTCTATGAAGGAAGGGATAGCTAATACATGAGAAGAAACCCAGTACTTGATCAATCTGTGCTTGGATCAATCTATGTCTGAAGCTAGACCTATACTTGAATTTTTCAATGGAATCAACAAACTTTGTTTTGCTTATGGCAATTTGAGTTGGGGTTTCACTTCCTTGCATATAAACGTCCTAACTGAAGTAAAAATATACTAAAGGCCAGACAATGAACCAGCAGGATTAGAGAACTGAAAATGATAAAAATCATTTTAGATAAGAAACAATCAAATGCCAGTTATATGAATTACTTAGCCATAAACTGTATGTGGACTGCAGTTACAAAATTCACAAGCCTATGCCCATGCTTTTACCTATTTGATAGCTAAAGTGTTCTTAGTTCAAGCAGCAAATAAAAATGTGGTGTCATGCCATTTAAACAGGTTATTCTTTGCAAATTTATCTTAAAATCATGAAGAAAATCTACAATGAACATATAAAAAAGAAAGCAGTAAACATCAATACTCCAGGTCAAGCTAAACTCATCTATTCTTCTGATAGTCAATGCTACTCAATTGATTAAGGTAACATTAAACACAAGGTTTATCTGATTTTCAAAGGTCTTTCTTGACTTCTGCTTCTGCTTAGAATATAGAATGCTACCAAGCATATCACTTCCACCCTAACATCCAGAAAAAGCCCTACAAAGTCATAAATTTTCTTAAACCCATCAGACAGCTAAGGTTTCAATTCAATCAATCCAAATTCCAAAGAAGGACAAATTCCTCCTTGAAGAAACAGAACATACCAAAGATTTTATCTTTTAAAGATAATGAAAGTGATGGCAACCATACAAGTAGGTAAGAAGAAATCAAGTAAATTTTTAATAAATTCATAAAAACCAAGTACGGGCTGGAGTGTCAGATTGTAATATGAGAGGATCCTAGACACAACAGAGTCCATGAGAAAGACTCTGGACAAGGCAGGACAATGGAGAGAGTTTTCTTTGGTGGGACAGGTATGATGGGGGGAACTAGTGGCCACAGGCGACAGACTCAAATTCCCTCCCCCTTCTCTGGACTTTTGTCTCCTACTACTTAAGCTGCTGGGCTATGATCGTAATTGACAAATTACTTTGGGGCAGAAATCCTCACCTACGAACAACAAAAATCCATTGCTGCCATGGGGAGGATAGAAGTCAAAACCCTCTGCCACATGGGGGGAGGGAGAATCCTATCTTGCAATTAGGACTGAACACTAAAATCATGTGTTAGGGGAGGGTCAGGAAACTTCTACCTAAGATCAACTATAAGGCAGAGTTGACTACACAGGGAGGATGAACAGCAGCAATGACAAAGTACCATTCAAGAACTGTCAAAGACCAAGTTTGGACAAGGGCAGCAGATAACAACCCTCTTGCCACCACCACAGCCCTATTGTTAGCTGCTGTCCCCAACTCATTGCAACCCCACATACAATGAAATGGAATACTCCCTGGTCCAAAGGGAAATCCCCAGACCTTTCCTTCTAGTCTGGAAGCTCCAGCAAAATGTGTTCAGCATCAAAGCAATGTGCAAACCTCCAGTGAGTGACAGATGAAATGATGCACACTGGCCAGGAATCAAATGCAGATCTCCAGCAGGGAAGGTGAGAATTCTACCACTGAACCACCATTGTCCTCACACTGAAGACCTAGGTGTGAGAAACAAGTCCAGGAGTTTATCACTGGGGGAGAGACAAGAGCATGACAAGAGACCATTTATGGAATGCAGGCATCCACAAATGCCTGAAAACTGAAGGGGAATCCAGGTGATCTGATTGTATCACCTGTCTCCTTTTCCCAAAAGGTCAGAGATCTGTGGCTATTATAAAAAGAGATCTGGAGATTTCATTGTTCACAGCTCAAAATGAACCCCAAGTAAAAAAAAAAAAATGGTTATTAAACTAATGTGCACTACCTTGGGCTTATTTAGTGGCTACATCAAAACTTTCAGGCAGTTAAGAGCAGAAGCTTTGGAGTCAACCCGCCTAGGGTTCAAATTCTGCTTTTGTGACCTGTTAGTTGCCTAGTAATGGACAACTTATGTAATTTCCCAGTGCCTCCATTTGTGATATGGGAGTAATAATCCAATTGAGTCAATAAAGGAGAGAAAAACTTACAATATTTGTACAAAAATCTCTAATTCATCTTATCAGAAACTTATTAAGTAAATTCAATGTGACATGTAAGATGTGGACATGAAATAAGACACAGGCTTTGCAACAGTAGTTCACTATACATTGTGAGAGAAGGGTAAATGCATGACTTTAATACAAACCTACGTGAAACTTGCTATAATAGAAATTCAAACCTAGTCTACATAAGGAAGTGATTGGGTGTGATTAAGGTGTTTCCAGATGACTTAATAAGGGTAGTTGGATTTGAGGTGGATTTTGATGAATGGGCAGTATTCTGATGACCAGTGTCAGTATGAAAACCTGGTCTTGTTAAGAAAGGATGTAATACATTACGGAAAGAACAAGCGGACCAGTTGCTGTCGAGTCAATTGTGACTCATGGTGACCCCATGTGTGTCAGAGTAGTACTGTGCTCCATAGGGTTTTCAATGGCTGATTTTTCCGAAGGAGATCACCAGGCCTTTCCTCCTAGGCATTTCTGGATAAATTCTAACCTCCAACCTCTCTGTTAACAGCTAAGCACATTGACTCTTGTACCACCCAGTGAATTCCCATTGTATCTAGTTTCAAAATTATGTCTTGGAATTGGCTAGAAGAAAAACCAACACAAGGTGACTTGGCCCTCAGGTTAAAAATTTTATTATGCTTGGTGCTTCCAAGCTGAAGGAGAGCAAAGTTAAAAATAAATATGGACCACCACCACCCCAAAAAAACCCTTACTTTCTATTACAAAGCAAGTAGAAGTAAACATTTCTAGGTAGGTTCTTTGGATCTCTCTCACTACCCAACCTTAATTCCTGGATATTTGTGCTTGGGAACTGGCCTCAAAATATTGATCTTTCCTCACAATATCAACTTCTGTCTACTGATTTTGAGAATTGAGTTCCTGAGTTTCAAAATTTTTCCAGTCATGGTTCTCCCAAGAAGCTAATAGATTCTGGTAATGCTAGGGTGATTACAGTCACGCAGGCCGTTATGTGTACTGTCACTGAAATTAGAGTGTCCTGATCTCAGGGACATCATATTTCTCTGGAAAGAATGTACAACATTGGACCCCCTCTTTGTTCTTTGTCTGTGGGGTCATCTAGGGCATATCTGTGCTCGTTGTCCATAACAGCAGCCTTAGGCTGAAAGTGGTGATGGGGAGGCAGTGTTCTAAGCTGCTTTTCAACCCTAACCAGGCTTTGATTTCAGACAGTTCATCAGGGTTTGCATGCTGGACATCCAGAAATAACTGTAGGCCATTTAAGTGGGTGGTCACACTCTGACTGGTCTTCAAAGGTCTTGAAAGAGCCACAAAGCCTTGAAACTGACACCCAGGAGTGAATCTCTATTTACTCTGGACCCCTCATCATATCATCAACTCCTTTGAAGGTCAAGTCCCTGTGCCATGTGTATTCTGTAGTCCAGGGGACCCTGTGGAGTTCAGCATTGGTTAATCATTTACAAATAGATTTACTTTATATTCCTTTATTCATGAGTGTTCATCCAGAAATTGCTATAAACTTCCTGTTCACACTGAACTTTCTGAAAGGTTGCAGAAAGATTTTCCTTTCTTTGACTAAAAAAAGAATTCTCAGAGCTCTTTGAAAAACTCAAGAGTATTAATTAAATTTCTTAAGATGTGTTAGTGATTTAATCCAACTGTATAGGGTAGGCGGGTTGGAAGGGACCTCAAGAAATCTCTGCACTGGCCCTTGATTCATACCAGTAAGATACTAGTTCTGCCTTGTAAATGAAGCAAAGTCACAGAGTCACTTACTTAAAAGTTGTAAAAATAATTAAATAACAGAGCCAACCCCACAATGATGGTCTCTAGTCTCCTAATAGTAGCATAGTGGCTAAGACACTTGCCTGCTAACCAGAAGGCTGGTGGTTCAAACCCACCAGCCACTCCTCGGAAGGAAGGTTGGGCAATCCTACTTCCGTAGTGATACTGCCTCGGAAACCCAAGGAGGGGTCGCTATGAGTCGGGGCCGACTCGACGGCACATAACAACAACAACAACAGTCTCCTAATATGTTTTGTTTTTTCAATGCGCCGCCCCCTGCTTCTTTTTCCATGATAGCAACTAAAGTAACATTCAGAAATTAACAAAGCCAAGAAACTAAATAACACTATGGTTAAGACAGAGACTGAAGCCATACATAGCCTGCCACTAAGCCAAAGGAACCTGGGTATATCATTTAACCTACCTATGCCCCAGTTTTCTCATGGGTAAAATTAAATTGATGATCCCCCATAGGGTTGCTGAGAGGATTAAATAAAGTTAATATATGCAAAGTTCTTGGTCCAGGGCCTGGCCAATATCAATCACCATAAAATTATTTGCTCTTTCTATTTCTGTCTCCACTCTCAACCTGTTTTTACTTCTCCCTATGGTAGCTCAATTGCCTGCTAACCAGATGGCTGGCAGTTCAAACCCACCAGCCACTCCTCGGAAGGAAGGTTGGGCAATCCTACTTCCGTAGTGATACTGCCTCGGAAACCCAAGGAGGGGTTGCTATAGTTGGGTTTGACTCAACGTCACATAACAACAACAACAACAGCATGGTAGCTCTGGTGGCATAGTACCTAAGGCATTTGACTGCTAACCAGAGGGCTGGTGGTCAAACCCACCAGCCACTCCTTGGAAGGAAGACTGGGCTCTACTTGCACAGAGATACTGCCTTAGAAACCCAAGGAGGGGTCGCTATGAGTTGGAACTGACTAGGGGCAGTGAATTTGTTTGTTTGTTTATGGTAGTCAAATGGTATCATCATTTCCCCACATTGGACAAGCTCTGAACCTTAGGAACATCCTCATCCTGCTCATTTCTTCTCTCTCACCCTTCAATCTATGGATTATCAAATCTTTCTCATCTAACTTCTAAATGTCTCTCAAATCCATTCTCTACTCAGTATCCTCTCTGACAAGGCTGCAGGTTACTCTTAGTCCTCTCATCTACACAGTTATGCTTTGGTATCCTTGGAGGATTGGTTCCAGGACCCCTGCAGATACCAAAATCATGGATGCTCAAGTATCTTTTAAAAAATGGAGTGGTAATTGCATATAACCTACATGCATCCTCCTATGTATCCTAAATCAGTTCTAGATTATTATAATAACTAATACAATGTACGATTCCAACTCATAGCAACCCCCATTGGGTTTCCAAGGTGGTAAATCTTTACAGAAGTAGATTGCCCCATCTTACTTCCGAGGAGCTTCTGGTGGATTAGAACAACCAATCTTCTGGTTAGCAGTCAAATGCCTCAGGTATTGTACCATCAGAGCTTCTTAATACAATGTACATGCTCTGTAAATAGTACTCTGTGCTCCCTCTTAGTTTTTGAGGGATTGCTTTGACCACTTAATTGCTTTTTTTTTCTCTAATATTTTTGATCCACTGTTGGGTGAATCCCTGGATGTGGATAGTAGGGCTGACTGCACCTACTTACTAGTCTCACTTCAACCAACCTTCCTCACGTCATGATATAACCCTTTAGGAAGGAAAATCTGATCATATCATTCCTTATTTAAAAGGCTGCAGTGGCAAAAACTCAGAAGAGGAGGGTGAGAATGGTTGCACAACTCAAAGAATGTTGTCAATAGCAATGAATTGTACATGCAGAAACTGTTGAGTTGCTATATGTTTTGCTGTGTGTATTCTCAACACCAACAACTACAAATTTACACCAACAACCACAAATTTAAAGTAAATTATTTTTAAAAATAAAAACTTCCAAGTTGGACTTGTGGGCTCAGGACCGTGGTTGTAGGTGACATCAAACTCAATTGGCATAACATGCTACACAAAAACATTGTTCCACAGACTATTTTGACAGCCAGCAACTGGGTTCTTAAAAGCTTGCAAGCAGCAGTCTAGCTGCAATGATGGGTCTCTCCTCACTGAAAGCAAAAAAAACCAAAGACACATGGAAACAATTAGTCCAAGGGACTAGTACACTATGCGATCCTCAGCCTAAATGACTATGAGAACAGAAGAACTAGATGGTGACCGGCTACCACTGTCAACCACTCGGAGGGGCATATATGTAGGAGATCCTGGATAGAGTGGGAGAACAGGAGAACAAAGTGGAACAAAACTCAAAATCTTAAAAAAAAAAATTAAAGGAGCAGATTTGCTGGTCGATAGAGCCTGATGGAACCCCTGAGACTATGGCCCCTAGCTGCCCTTCAGGTCTGGAATTGAACCCACTCCTGTGGCTTCCAGCCAAACAAAAGACAGGCATATGAGCTGAACATCTACATTAGGTGGATACATTCCTTGAAGAGATAAATTGTGGGAGAATAGAAGGACTGTGTATGCACAGGGAGACAGCTGGGGGGCAGGCTTGCATGGGAGGGAAGGACACAGGAAGAGGTAACTATGGGGAGGAAGTGGGAAGAGAGCTGTTACATTGTGGAAAATTGCAGTTGATGTCATGAGACAAAGTGTGTGTGAACTGTTGTTCACATGGAAAGTGAATTTGCTCTGTAAACTTTCACTCAAATCACAATATAAATTTTAAATAAATAAATAAAAATGAAAACTTCCAGTGGTTTCCCTCATTGTGTCTGCCAAGCTATTATCACAACCATTCTGATCAATTCCAGTTTCACCATCAAAGATTCTAATTTAATAGGTCTGGAGTGGGACCTAGGAATCAACTTTTTATATACTCCCACACACACTTAATTCTGGTACAGTTAGCTTCAGGACAAATACTTGGGAATTAAGGGAAAAATAAAAAGCACACTTGTTAGGATGTCTTATTATAGAAGTCCTTCACAATCTGGCCCTAACCTACCCCTCCAGGGAAATTAAATGCCATGTTTCTGCTTGAAGTTTTCTTTGACTGAATTACTTCTTATTCTGTTCTCCCACAACTCTATATGCATAAGCCCCACAAAGACACATATTACATCACGCTTCCACTATGTTTGTATTCTGGGATCCCACCTGTGCAGTCACATAGGGCCCCCATTCAGAAGGTCCCTGCGCTTGGCTTAATACTCTATCAACATCCTGCAATTCTTAATAATTGTTGGAAAAGAGGCACCTCATTTTTATTTTGCACTCAGCCACACAAATAATGTAGTCATCTGCCTACTCAACTGTGAGCTCCTTAAAAACAGAAGCTGTTTATTATTCACTTAAAACCCCTTTTGGTTAGCACAGCTCCTGGCACAGAGTAGAGGTCTGGCAAATATTTGCTGAGTTCATACATGAATGGATGAAAAGATGGGATAAAGTGTCTCATAGAAAAATAATTTAGTATGGTTAATTAACTTCGAAAAATAAGCCCACTTTATGCTCCGTGAAGGGAAAAGCCAGTTGATAAACTCAAAGTCTTATTCCAAATAAATAATATCCACATTTCTAGATTTGTCCTTATATTACTCTAACAGTTTCTCTTTCTGTTCCCTACTGCCCCCACGCTCTTCTCAGAATGCAAAATTGCAGGTTAATGGATCTTGCCATTGCACTGATCAAATGTACCCTGATTATTTGTGCCAAACACTGTGCTAAATTCTGGGGGCCACAGAAAAGAGAAACAGGAGGCCATGGATGGGTGAATCAAGCAGGGTCCCTGTCCTCAAAAAGCAATTAAATCTTACTCCTCCAGAGTTTATATCAAAAACGAGTTGGCTTCATGGGAGTTCTGCAGCAATGAATCGAGAATAAAGCCATTAGACTTGGCCAGTGGCCCAGCTTCCTGAACATTTTTACTGACAAAATGTCTCAGTCTGAACACAATTCCTCCACTATGAGAGCTGTGGGCTCACTAGTTAGCATTGGCAACTGACTTAGAGGTGCTCATGGAGCATAATAAGTAAGTGGCTATTGAGGTGGGGGAGGTGCTTTGCTCCTGAGTGTTACAGAAGAAAAAACAAACAACAGCAATGAACGTGAACCAAAAAATTGGTGAGGACAAATGTCTATAGCTCATGCCGAAGGCAGGACAGGACTCCCAATGTGCAAAGACCACACACTACCCTGCTGCCGTATTACATGCCATTGCAGCAGTTCTTTGCTAAGGTATGGGAAATAACCCAGATGTTCAAAAAGAGTTTATCTTGCTTTTCCACTCTAGCTTATTGATTATCTAGTTTTCAGTTACCTGGTCCACTAATAAGATAATATTAATGATAAAATTAATAGATTCTAGTCATCAAAATATAAATGCCCAATAAGCAGATAGATGTGCATTCAACTTCATATCAAAGAAATACAAAATAATACATCAGTAAATATTTTCACATGCCAGATGAGCTAAAGTTTCAAAGATTAATAATATTCAATATTGCCAAATGTGGAGAAGAAAGTAAATATTCCCCCAAAATTTTTCTTGTTGGAGTAAAGGAGCTCTGGTAGCATAGTGCCTAAAGCACTTGACTGCTAACCAGAAGGCTGGCAGTTCAAACCCACCAGCCCCTCCTTGGAAGGAAGATGGAGCAATCTCCTTCCGTAGTGATACTGCCTCGGAAACCCAAGGAGGGGTCGCTATGAGTCGGGTCTGACTCAATGGCACATAACAACAACAACATTATAAGAAAATTATCTGGCAAATATGTAAAACTACATGTAGATAGTTGTCCGTCACAGGCAAAAATAAATTAGAAATAACAGAAACATACAATATGGGAGATTTGCTTAATACAGCACAGTTCATCCAAATACAATTTACAAATTAAAATGCTTATATAGAGCTATAATCATTGAAAAGAAAACATATCCATAATACATTTTTAGATGTAATGAAAAGGCCTGCTTATCAAAAAAGGTATATCACTATGATTCCATTTTTTTGCATATATATATATATATATATATATATATATATGTACATGAGGAGCTCTGGTGACATAGTGCCTAAGGCACTTGACTGCTAACCAGAAGTCTGGCAGTTCAAACCCACCAGCCGCTCCACAGAAGAAAGGTTGGGCAATCTACATCCATAGTGATACTGCCTCAGAAATCCAAGGAGGGGTTGCTATGAGTCGGCTCCGACTCAAGGGCAGTGAGTTTAGAGTTAATATGTACATGTGTCCATTTTTTAAGACTAGATTGATTTTATTTTTCCATGATGTGTAGCTAAACAAATGGATAAGATCTATCCAAACACAATATCCGTATTGTATGTGGACATGGATGAGGGAAAAAGAGGTAGCGAGGCAAAAATATGCTCAATGGTATGCTGGTAAATATTTAACAGCCGGCCTTCAGGTGGGGCGAGTTCTATTGTCACATTTACAGATTTTCATGACGTAATACTCCCAACACTTTCCATTTCAGACTACAACTGTGATGCTGCTGAATATGGCAAGAAGTGCACAGAAGCACACCATTGCATAGCATTTCCATGATACCTAGACAATAGTTGTAAATAATCTCAAGTGAATAGATAACACTACATGGTTGTAAAATAGTCAGAAAGTGGTGAGTTTTATGTATACATTTTTTATATAAGTGGGAATGAAAGTCACCAAAATGATAATATTGATCATAGTGGGTGGTGAACTTATGAAATATATTTACTTCCCTCTTTAGATCCTTATAGATTATTTCAGTATTTTTACAATGAGCGTATGTTACTTATTGATCAGAAAACAAAATCAAGGTTTGTTATTTTTTTTATTATGTTTGCTAAATCTTAAGAAAAGAAAAAAAAAAAATCAGGGAATATTACTTTTAAGACAACTGTCTCACTGGAACAAAACACTTCCCTAAAGGATTATGGCTACCTTACAGTGTAAGTAAAGATAATGCTAAGCAGTGTTTGAATTAATTAACCATGATATCTTTGTTTAGTCACAGCATAAGGAAATGAACACTCAGTGTTTCTAAGGTCTTTCAAAAAAGTGAAGCATGTGCTATTTGAATTCAGAGGGACTTGAGCTCCCAACCAGTCCTATATTGTCACTTTACAAATGAGGAAACTAAGGCCTAAGTCAGGTAGGTAAGTGTCTTCTCACAGTAAGCACTACAGGGAAGGATATAAGGTCTCCATTTATAAAGCCACCAGCCACTCCTAGGAAGGAAGATGGGGCAATCTACTTCCGTAGTGATACTGTCTTGGAAACCCAAGGAGGGGTCACTATGAGTCAGGTCCGACTCAATGGCACATAACAACAACAATTTATAAAGCGTCTCTACAGGTTGTGAATAAAAGTGAATATTCCTCCCATGTCATTATTTATTGAGAAAAGATGACCTCACCCATGTGGGATAGTAGTATATATTCTATTGGATAATTGTCTAAGCCCTGACTCCTCCTACCTTTCTTTACACGATAGTTGCTAACTCTTGTCCAAAGCTTTCTACTTCTCAAAACACTTCCACATAGATTACCCCAGTTGATTCTCATAAGGCACTTATAGGACAGATACTTTGCAGAGAAAAAGATTGAGGCTAGAAAAGGCAAATAAGACTAATGCAAGGCTGGTCAGAGCCAGTCACAATGTGTCCAGGCTGCACCTGCAAGTTTCCTCTTTGAGATCTTTCTAAGGTAGTCAGTCATCTGCATGAACCATCTCCAAAGGTTGTTTTTTCCCCCTTTCCTTTCTTGTCCTTCAAACAAATTTTTTCTTCCCGTGGCTCCTGTCTTATTTTGCACCTAGGAATATTTCTTTCAGATCATGTAAATTTGCTCTGAAGAAGCTCTGGCGGCACAGTGGTTAAGTGCTTGGCTGATAACCTGAAGGCAGGCAGTTCGAACCCACCATCTGCTCCTCAGGAGAAAGTCCTGGTGATCAGCTCCCACAAAGATTTACAGCCTTGGAAGCCCTATGGAGCAGTTCTACTCTGTCTGACAGGGTCACTATGAGTTGGGATTGATTGAACGCAGTAGGCTAGAGTTGCTCTATAGTTGCAGTTACAGGCATCTTTAGGATTGGGAATATCCCTGTTCTTTTTTATTTGACATGAGAGATAAACACTGGGATGTTGTTTTCTTCTGAAATTTGAAGATGTGTCTATCATCAGAGGGATTACTTTTGTAATGGTTAAACTCAGTGCATATCATAAACCAAGAAACTGTAAACAGTTTGGTATGACACATTTCTAGACACAGTTAATCCCTTCTAAAAGGGATTAACACTAAATTCACAAATTACAGACTTACCCAGGAAATAAAAATCATACTTAAGAGACAAGATTCTTGGGACTCTATGAAAATATAAGTTCCCCTTAGCTTTGTTTTATTGAATGAGGAAATATATTCTTGTGTTAAGAGTACAATGTCCTCAGGAAGAACTGAAAAAGGTATCAACAGACTATGTTCAGGTCCAGAGATTAAAAAAGCTACCAGTTTAATTAACCTATGCATCACCTATGTAGGCTGTTGAGGTAGAGAAATTGGCATCAGATTGGTTCAAATTTTTCCAGTTGCTCTCAAGTCAACTCTGACTCTGGTAACCCCATGTGTGTCAGGGTAGAACTAGGCTCCACAGAGTTTGCAAGGGCTAGTTTTCAGAAGTAAAGGCCTTTCTCCCACAGCATCTCTGGGTGGCCTTGAACTACTAATCTTTTGGTTACCAGCCAAATGCATTTAACAGTTTGCCCCACCCAGGGACTCTAAGAATTTTCTTAGACAGCAAATTCTCTGTGTATCAGGTTCCTCATCTTCAAAGTAGCATCTACCTCATAGTGGTATTGTGAAAACTAAATTAGCTAGTGACCAAGAAAATACTTTGTAAATTAAAAATCATTATAAAAATATGTGGGGTATATTTAGGATATCTTGATGATTTTTGAAGTTTACTCTTCTGGGTGAGGAATAGAGGGGTGAGGGGGAGAAAGGACATAGTGTCAGGCAGAGCAACAGGCAGATGGTCAGGTTCCTCCAAGTGGAACAAGATGGAGAATTTATGAGTGAATACACACACTCTTCATTTATTGTCATGGTTAAGTTCCAAAGACCAGGTCATTATGTGAGAATTGGAAATAAGTGAAAATAGAAGACAATCACATCAGATCACAAAAATGGAAGATGACTACATCATTACATAACCACTAACTGACATTACATAACTGCCAAATTTCATCACCATGTAACTGCCAAACCACTGAGAATGTTGGCCCAGCCAAGTTGACACATAACCTTAACCATCACATCCAGCATTACTCTTGTCTCACACTTCAGCATTCTTTACTGCAGATGTACATTGTTAACGAGCAAAATAGTCAAACAGATTTTTTACTATTGTTGTAAATGAGAAATATCAGATAATGAAATAGTCAATAAGTGAGAAGTAGGTGGTAGGTATAGTAATTCCAGCACCTCCCCCAAGATGACACATCAAATGACCCCTCATCAAGAAATATATAGTGAAGGGGAGGGAATGCTGTTAGATAGATAGAGATAAATATTGATTTGGGTGAAGAGAAGGGCAATGTACCAAATGTGAGTGACCAATATGGCAGCATTGAGGATGAGAAAGAGAGTTACATGGGCAGTACAAACAACAAATATGAACCCCTTTGTAAATACAATACTGAGTTGTTAATGAAAGCAAATATGGGTATAGGGACGGATAGATGGGTGAACAAGCTAAACAATTATGTATGTCTAAATGGAGAGTGTATCCAAGATCATATACAGGGTTGGCAGAAAATGGGCCTCTCGAAGAGTATGAAGGGATGGACACTGGGAGGAGGTAACTATGGGGAGGAAGTGGGAGGGGAGCTGCTGCATTGTAAATTTTGGTCAATGACATGAGACAAAGTATATGTGAACTGCTGTATGAAAAGTGAATTTACTCTGTAAATCTTCACCCAAATCCTAATAAAAAAGAAAAAAAAAGAAAAAAGAAATATATAGTGTCCTTTTCCATATTGAAGGGCCTCTCCTAAGTGGACTTTCAGTTACATGCAAAACTGTGTTGTCACCTGTATGGTAGTGCTGTGAACTATTAGTAAGGTATTTTTGTTTGAATGTGAAGGCTAGGGGAAGAGCAGGAGTTTTTCTTCCTGGAATGAGCAATATCTACTAGAAATCAGATGACTCTTAAAAGGCAAATTGCTAAAGAGCAGAAATGAGTGTACAGGAAAAGAGTGAGGGGTGTCTCAATCTGAAGGTTTAAAGGTAAAAAAGAAACATAATAGGAGTAGGACACCCTGTCTTCTGATGAAGAAGTGTGTTCTAAAAGAGGAGAACATTTTCACTATAATATTGAGAGTGATGGGATATTCACTCCCTAAAGAAAACACTTTGGAGAAGTAAGGATGATATCCAACATGTGACCAGAAAGTCATTTCTGGTGACTTTTGTGTAGGACGTGAAGAGAATTGCCATTTGGGTTTGAAATCTACAAGGAATAAAGAGATGGTTTAAAAAAAAAAAAAAAAGGCCACCTGCATTTTTCTTTATTTTTATTTCTTTAAAATTTCTTCAGCTTTGATAGCAGAAAGGATCTACCCTCGAAGGTTCAAAAAATGTTGTTGCTATAGGAACAGGTAAGCAGATTAGACTAGAAAGACCAGTTTAAGAACAAAGAATTTAATAGTCAGGGCTAAGGCAATTAACCAAGAAAACATTTAAAGTAAATATCTTTTGGGTTTGTTATTCATATATTAATTCCAAGAAGATAAAATGCTATTATAGGATGAGAGCATCGCATTTTAACATTTTAATTACATCATTACTGGCATAAAAGACTATGCTTACACAATTACCACGAAGACCTTATTAAACTGAAGTACACATTTCTCACTCTCTCCTGATTACATTGTAATTGAGAATTACGCCTTAAATTCAGCAAGAGCCTAAGCGTCATCTTTGATTTTCCTACAGTCCCCCAGGTGGGAAGACATTGGAAATGAAGGAGATGCGAACTACAGAAAGCTTTCTGTAACCAGTCTCTACAACTAGTGAGCTATAAGCAAAATTCTAAAAGTAAACAGAAATGTGCGTAGGCTGATCACTGTTAATATTTTATATGATTTTTCTGACCAACAGTCTGTGTGAACACAGATATGTGAAAAGAGTAGAAGGTCAGAGACCCTGCTCCATTCTCACTTTGCTATTGATGTTCTGCTTCCTCCTATCAGGAAAATGCACTGCTCCTGGCATTAGGGATTTGCCGATATTATTACAAGTTTTGAACAGAACTTGCTATACCGGTGAGGAGGCTCAAAAACTCATCATAGAGTGACATTGTGCTTCTCCTCCTTTCTGATTTACTTAAAAAGAAAACATTGTTGATAAAATGAATACAGTATTTTCATCCCAGCAAATTTCTCTTATCAGAGGATACATTTATGGGACAGAGATTTGTTGTCAGGATCTTTTCTCACATAATACTAGACTCAAATTTCAGATGTGTGTGAGTGTATGTGTGAGTGAGAGAGTATGTGTGTGTGTATGTGTGTGCTGAAGGCTGGAGAATAGGAAGAGGGGAAGGTGGCTGGAATCTTACCATCTCATTCTCTTCTCCTTCATTGAGCAAAGCCCGTTGGCCCTTTTCAAAGTGGTCCCCCATTAAAAGTGCACTTCACTCCTCCTCCCTGGTCTTCTGAGCAGACACTTCCCAGGATGAACTCTCTGAGGTACTGCTGCACCCAAGCTCGCAGAAAGAGTTAATGATCCTACAGATTAAAACTCCTTCTGGAGCACACACCTTCTCTCAGCAAATGACAATAGTTGGCAAACTCAGCTCCTCCCACGAGTCACCCTCTGCTAGGAGGAATTTCAGCAGCCTGCTCTGTGCTTACTACCTTCCCTCAGAGCAGTAGTCCAAAAGGAGGCTGCTCCCATGCTGATCTTTTTGTGTCCAACTTTCAGGGAAAGAACTCATTGCCTGTCCAGTGCCTGCCAGCATAAGACTTCTGACTGCAGATTCCACAGGACAATACCAAATTGGCAAGACCTTTCAGAGGAACTCCCAGGTCACTGCTTTATTCAGAGGTGGGGGTGGGGATGTGGGGGTAGGGAGAGTCCCTTCCAACACTGCAAATTTTATTTGGTTAATGAAAATCTCAATCACTAGGTTTTGAATAGTACTGCTGTTCACTTTACTGAGGAAAGGTACAAATTATGTACTAATCTACTCAAAATGTACTTATAATCACATTTCCTTGTATATGCAAACAAAAAAAAATCTACTTAATATGTATGTGGAATTAAGTTTACTTTTTAAAATACGTGTAGAGAAAGAACAAAAGTATTATCAAACTTTTTATGTCATCTTTCACTAAAAGATTGCTGGTTAAACCCTTAAGGAGCTCTAGAAATAAAATATTTTAGTGACTATATGGCAGGATTCATTTTTTTTTGTTTTAGTGTTTTTTATTTATTCACAAATTTATTCAATAAACATTCTTTGAGCATAAAGCCAAAACGAAATTCACTGCCTTTGAGTTGATTCCAACTCATAGTGACCCCTCCTTGGGTTTCTGAGGCAGTATCTCTACAGAGGTCGATTGCCCAGTCTTCCTTCTGTGTTTGAGCTTAGAGACTACATATATAAATCAATTAATATTTTCAGGCTGGTGTTGGGATTCAAATATGTAAATCCGTTTAATAGAAAGTGTTGATTATTAGTATGAGAGTTGGACAGAAGACTAAGATAACTGTCAGATTCTGTCTCAGTGTGTGCTGGAGAAACACACACAGGCACACAAACATATTTGTTGACTCTGGAGGGAAATCTAGGCTCCAGCGGCTCATCTGCCTAGGCCTTGCTCTGTGATCACTTAATTTAATGGATTCTCATTCTTCTCATCTGGTAACATACGACAGGACTATGAGGAAACTGAATGAGTGATTTGCAAGAGCATGTTTCACAACACTGATAAAGTGCTGTTGGCATCATTAAAACTAAAGCTCCAATGTAACACCAGGTGGTATGGCATGGTGGTGTGTGCTCTGAATTTGAAGGACCTGCTTTAAAATTCAGAATTTCTGTGCCATGAAAACAGTTAACATACTCAGCTGCTAAATGAAAGGTTGGAGGTTCAAGTCCACCCAGAGGCACCTCAGAAAAAAGGCCGCCTGATTTACTTACAAAAAATCAGTTAATGAAAACTCTACAGAGCCCAGTTCTATTCTGACACACATGGGGTCACCATGGTTTTGGTTCAGGTTCAAATGTGAGCTTCACTAGGAGGTAGCTAGCTATCTATGTGCAAAGACCTAGAGTTAGAAAACCAAAAGGGAAGAACACACTAGGCATTTCTCAAGCTGAAAGAATTGAAGAAAAAATTTAAGCTCTGAGTTGCAATACTGAAAGATTCTATGGGCAAAATATTGAATGATGCAGGAAGCATCAAAAGAAGATAGAAAGAAAAATCAGAGTCACTGTACCAAAAAGAACTTGTCAATCTTCATCCATTTCAGGAGGTGGCATATAATCTACAACCAATGGTACTGAAGGAGAAAGTAGAAGCTGCAATGAAGGAATTGGCAAAGAACAAGACTCTAGGAATTGACAGAATATCCATTGAGATATTTCAACAAACAGAGCCCCACTGAAGGCACACACTCGGTTATGCCAAGAGATTTGGAAGACAGCTACCTGGCCAACTGACTGGAAGAGATCCATATTTGTACCCATTCAAAGAAAGGTGATCTCACAGAATGTGGAAATTATCGAACAATATCATTAATATTGCATGCAAGTAAGATCTTACTGAAGATCATTCAAAAGTGGTTGCAGCAGTATATTGACAGAGAACTTCCAGTGGTACAAGCTGGATTCAGAAGAGGATGTGGAACAAGGGATATCATAGCTGCTGTCAGATGGATCTTGGCTCAAAGCAAAGAATACCAGAAAGATGATTACTTGTGTTTTATTGACTATGGAAAGGCATTTGATTATACGGATCATAAAAATTGTGGATAATATTGAGAAGAATGGGAATTCCCAAAACATGATTGTATTCATGAGGAACCTGTACACTGACCAGGAGGCTGTCATTCAAACAGAACAAGGGGACACTACATGGTTTAAAATCAAGAAGGAAATGTTTCAGGGTTGTATCCTTTCCCCATACTTATTCAATCTAGATGCTGAGCAAATAATCCAAGAAGCTGGACTATATGAAGAAAAATGTGGCATCAGGATTGGAGGAAGAATTATTAACAACCTGTGATACACTGACGACACAACTTTGCTTGCTGAAAGTGAGTTTGACTTAAGGCACTTATTCATGAAGATTGAAGAATACAGTCTGCAGTATGGATTACATCTCAATATAAAGAAAACAAAAATCCTCACAACTGGACCACTAAGCAGCATCACGATAAATGGAGAAAAGATTGAGGTTGTCAAAGAATTCTCATTGCTTGATTCTACAATCGACGCCAATGGAAGCAGCAATCAGGACATTAGACAATGTATAGCACTGGGCAAGTTGGCTGCAAAGGAGCTTTTTCAACTGCTGAGGAACAAGGATGTCTCCTTGAGGACTAAGGTGTGCCTGACAGAAGCCATGATATTTTCAATTGCCTCATATTCATGTGAGAACTGGACAATGAATAACAAAGACCAAAGAAGATCAAAAGCATCAAGCGTTTGAGTTGTGGTGCTGGGAAAGAATACTGAAAGTACCATGGACTGATAAAGAACTAACAGATCTGTCCTGGAGGAAGTGCAGCCAGAATGCTCCTTGGAAGTGAGAACGGCCAGACTTTGTCCCACCTACTTTGGTCATGTTGTCAGAAGGGACCATTCCCTGGAGAAAGATGTCATGCTTGGTAAGGTGAAGGGTACACGAAAGAGGGGAAGGCCTTCAACGAGGTGGATTGACACAGTGGCTGCAATGATGGGCTCAAGTATACTAAGGATCATGGAGCTGGTGCGGGATTGGGTGGTGTTTTCGTTCTGCTGTGCATGGGGTCGCTATGAGTTGAAAATGACTTGACAGCATCTAACAACAACACAACAACAGCTCTCTATATTTCCTTGGGATAACAAGTTACATGTTGCTGTTGTTGTTGGGGGTTGTGGAGTTGGTTCAGACTCCTAGAGACCCATGTGACGAAGTAAAACAGCCCCACAGGGTTTTCTGCATTGTAATCTTTATGGAAGCAGTCAGGTCTTTCTCCAGTGGAGCCACTGAGTGGGTTAGAACTCCCAAATTCTTGGTTAAAAGCCTAGTGCTTAATCATTGTTTACTTATTCTTATATGTGCAAATGGAGAAGTTTACAAATTACATAAACTTCAATTGGCTCATATATAAACTAAGGATGATGATAATAGAACCTACTTCCTAAAACTGTTTGGTAAGGAATAGTACCTGCGAAATAGTATGGTTACTTTCATGTTCACTGTGCTAACATACTCCTCTCCTTCAAGCTGCCTACAACTGTTGGCATTGATATCCACAACTTGACATGTGGAACTTTAGAAAGACTA
This sequence comes from Orycteropus afer afer, assembly GCF_000298275.1. Lineage (NCBI taxonomy): Eukaryota > Metazoa > Chordata > Mammalia > Tubulidentata > Orycteropodidae > Orycteropus > Orycteropus afer. The sequence continues at coordinate 2,672,035 of NW_006921785.1, forward strand.
AGACCAAAGTATGTGCCTTTTTGTATGTGTACATTCTTGAGCAAATGGCAAAGTATAAATAAGATAAACACATAAAAAAGTTAAGCTAAATAATATAACCACTCAGTCTGTCATACAGTGTCAGTTTGTCATACTATGGTGGCTTGCATGTTGCTGTGAGGCTGGAAGCTATGTTACCAGTGTTTCAGGTACCAGCAGGGTCACCCATGGTAGACAAGTTTTAGTGGAGCTTCCAGACTAAGACAGACTGGGAAGAAAGACAAGGCCATTCACTTCTGAAAAAATAATTGGCCACTGAAAACTTTATGAATAGCAATAAAACACTGTCTGATGTACTACTGGAAAACTTTTTGAACAGCAGTGAAACATTATCTCATATGGTGCCAGAAGGTAAGCCCCTCGGGTTGAAAGGCACTCAAAATACAACTGGGGAAGAGCTTCCTCCTCAAAGTAGACTTGATCTTAATGACATGAATGGAATAAAGCTTTTGGGACCTTCATGTGCTAATGAGATATGACTCAAAATGGGAGGAAAGAGCTGCAAACATTCATTAATATTTGGAATGTGGAATGTACACAGTATGAATCTAGGAAAATTGGAAATTGTCAAAAATGAAATGGAACACATCGATATCCTGGGCATTACTTAATTGAAGTGGACTAACATTGGCCATTTGAATCACACAATCATATGGTCTACTATGCCAGGAATGACAAATTGAAGAGGAACAGCATTGCATTCATTGTCAAAAAGAACATTTCAAGATCTATCCTGAAGTACAATGCTGTCAGTGATAGGAAAATACCCATATACCTACAAGGAAAACCAGTCAATACCACTATTATTCAAATTTATGTGCTAACCAATAAAGCCAATAATGAAGAAACTGAATATTTTTAACTACTTCTGCAGTCTGATATTGACCAAACCTGCAATCAAGTTGTATTGATAATTACTAGTGATTAGAATGTGAAAGTTAGAAACAAAGAAGAAGCATCAGTAGTTGAAAAATGAGAACTTGGTGATAGAAATGACACCAGAGATCACATGATAGAATTTTGGAAGATCCACAATTTAATCATTGCAAATACCTTTTTCAACAACAGAAGTGGCAACTATACACATGAACCTCACCAGATGGAATACACAGGAATCAAATCAATGATATCTGTTGAAAAAGATGGAGAAGTTCAAAATCATCAGTCAAAACAAGGCCAGGAATATGAGGTGAACATTTATACTAGGTAGCTACACTTCTTGGAGAGAACAATCATGGGACAATAGAAGGACTATGTATGCACAGGGACATAGATCAGGGGCAGGAATGCATGGAGGGAAGGACACAGGGAAGAGGTAACTATCGGGAGGAAGTGGGAGGGGAGCTGTTGCATTGTGGTAAATTATAGTCAATGTCATGAGACAGTGTATGTGAACGCTGTATAGAAAGTGAATTTGCTCTGTAAACTTTTACCCAAATCACACACACACACAAAAAAAAAAAATGTTTTGAGAGAAAAAAAAAAAAACTGTTGTTGTAGTGGTCATCATGAGTAGATTCTGACTCATAGCAACCTTGTGGGAAAGAGTAGAACTGCCCCATAGAGTTTCCTAGGCTGGTGGTGCTGTGGTTAAAAGCTAACCAAAAGGTTGGTGGTTTGAACCTACCCAGCCGCTCCATGGGAGAAAGATGAAACAGTCTGCTTCCATAGAGATTTACAGCCTTGGAAACCCTATGTTGTTGTTGTTGTTGTTGTTGGTTTAGCCAAACTTGACTCATAGCGACCCCTCCTTGGGTTTCTGAGGCAGTATCACTATGGAAGTAGACTGCCCTATCTTCCTTCCGAGGAGTGGCTGGTGGGTTTGAATCACCAGCCTTCTGGTTAGCAGTCAAGTGCCTTAGCCACTATGCTACCAGAGCTCCTTTGGAAATCCTATAGGGCAGTTCTACTCTGTCCTAGAGGGTCACTATGAGTAGGAATTGACTCAATGGCAATGGGTTTTGGGATTCTTTATGGAAGGTAAGTGTTTTCTCCCGCAGAGTAACTGGTGGGTTCTAATGAACGACTGACCTTTCACAGTTAGCTCTGGAGAACTTAATTGTTGTGCCACCAGGCTTCCTTAGAGAGACTACTGATTCCCTGAACTTGGACTGCTGGCCTCCAGAACTCTGAGACAATAAACTTCTATGACATTGTGTTACAGCTGCTGTAGGAAACTAACAGATGTTATGTTCACACAAAGACATGTATGTGAAAGTTCACTGATGCTTTGCTGGTCACAGCCCCAAACTGAAAACTACCCTGATGTCCACCAACAATGGATAAACAAAGTGTGGAGTAGTCATACAAACACCTGTAATTCAATAAGAGAAAAGAACAAATTATTGAATAGTCAACACTCAAAATCATTATGCTGAATGAAAGAAGACAAATATTTAAATTAAAAAAAAAAAAAAGTTTTGCTCTGCAAACTTTCACCCAAAACACAATAAGTTTAAAAAAAAAAAACAAGGCCAGGAGCTGACTGTGGAACAATCAATTGCTCTTATGCAAATTCAAGTTGAAGCTGAAGAAAATTAAAACAAGTCCACAAGGGCCAAAATATGACCTTAATTGTATCCCCCCTAATTTAGAGACCATCTGAAGAATAGATTTGACTCATGAAACATGACTGAAGACCAGACAAATTGTGGGATGACACCAAGAACATTATACATGAAGAAAGCAAAAGGTTATTAAAAAGACAGGAAAGGAAGAAAAGACCAAAACAAGTGTCAGAGGAGACTTTGAAACTTGCTCTTGAACAGAAAGTACCTAAAGTGAATGGAAAAATTGATGACATAAAAGAGCTGACCACAGGATTTGAAAAGGCAACTTGAGAAGCCAAAGTAAAGTATCATAATGAAATGTACAAAGACCTAAAGTTAGAAAACCAAGAAGGAAGAACACATTTGGCATTTCTCAAGCTAAAAGACCTGAAGAACAAAATTAAGCTTCAAGTTGCAATACAGACAGATTTTATCTGCAAAATATTGAATGATGCAGGAAGCATCAAAAGAAGATGGAAGGAATATAGAGTCACTGCACCAAAAAGAATTGGTCAATGTTCAACTATTTCAGAAGGTAGCATATGATCAAAAAGCAATGATATTGAAGGAAGAAGTTCAAACTGTACTGAAGGAACTTGCAAAAACAAGGCTACAGGAATTGATGGAATACTCATTAAGATGTTCATCAAATGAACGCAGCACTGGAGGCACTTACTCATTTATGCCAAGAGATTTGGAAGACAGCTACATGACCAACTGAGTGGGAGAAATCTATATTTGTGCCTAATCCAAAGAAAAGTGATCCAACAGATAGTGGAAATTACAAATAATATCATTAATATCACATGTAAGTAAAATTTTGTTGAAGATATTTCAAAAACTGTTGCAGCAGTATATTGTCAGGGAACTTCCAGAAATTCAAGGTGAATTCAGAAGAGGGTATGGAATGAGGGATATAATTGCTGCTGTCAGATGGATCTTGGCTGAAAGCAATGAATACCAGAAAGATGTTTACCTGTGTTTTATTGACTATGCAAAGGCATTTGACTCTGTGGATCATATCAAATTATGGATAACATTGCAAAGAATGGGTATTCTAGAACACTTAATTGTGCTTACAAGGAACTGGTACACAGACCAAGAGGTTGTTGTTTGAACAGAACAAAGGGATACTGCATGTTTTAAAATCAGGAAGGTGTGCATCAGGGTTGTAATCTTTCACCATACTTAATGCTGAGCAAATAATCCAAGAAGCTGGACTATATGAAGAAGATTGTAGTATAAGGATTGAAGGAAGAACTATTATCAACCTGTAATTTGCAGATGATACAACCTTGCTTGCTGAAAGTGACAATGACTTGAAACACTTACTGACGCAGATAGAAAACTACAGTCTTCATTGTAGATTCCACCTCAACATAAAGAAAGTGAAAATCCTTACAACTGGACCAATTAGCAACCTCATGAGAAAAGGAGAAAAGATTGAGGTTGGCAGGAATTTCATTTTACTTGGATCCACAATCAACACCCATGGAAGCAGCAGTCAAGAAATCAGACATCATATTGCACTGGGCAAATATGCTAAAAAAGACCTCTCTAAAGTATTAAGGTGCACCTGACCCAAGCCATAGTGTTTTCAATCACTTCATATGCATGTGAAAGCTGGACAATGAATAAGGAAGACAAAAGGAGAGTTGATGCTTTTGAGTTGTGGTGTTAGAGAAGAATGCTAAGAGTACCATGGACTGCCAAAAGGACTAACAGATTTGTCCTGGAGGAAGTGCAGATGGAATGCTCCTTGGAAGCAAGAATGGAAAGAATTCATCTCATTTACTTTGGTTATGTTGTTAGAAGGGACCATTCCCTGGAGAAGGATATCACGTTTGGTAAAGTGGAAAGTCAGGAGAAAAGGGGAAGAGCTTCAATGAGATAGATTGACGTAGTGGCTGTGATAATGGGCTTAACATATAAAGGATTGTGAGGCTGGGGCAGGACCAGGAAGGATTTCATTCCATTGTAAAGTCACTATGAGTCAGTCAGAAGCAAATCTACAACACCTAACAACAGCAAGCAATATGATTGTTATATTATTAAGAAATATATGTATGTATGTAGTTCTCTGGATTTTAAAAAAACAGCACAATTCAAGCAACTGAAAATAAAATTAACATTTTATCACAGGTCAAAATATAGAAAGTGACTGCCAATGAGTCTGAGGTTTCTTTACAAAGTAAGGAAAACATTCTGGAATTAGATAGTGGTGATGACTAAACAACTTTGTGAAAATACTAAAATCCACTGAGTTGCATACTTTAAAAATATGGATTTTATGGTTTATGAATTACAACCCCCAAAAAAAATTATACCTAAAAAAAGAAAGGAAAAAAAAAGAATAAAAAGCAAATGAACATTTTTACAGACCCTGCAGGAAGTCATTTAATATTTAGCAGAGAGAAAATAAAATAAAAATATTTCAAACTTGGAGAGAAAGATGGGGAGGGGTATGTAAAGTGATGAAACTATCTGAATGTTGATGTGCAGGGGAGAGAGGAGTGTTTCACACTATTATGTGTAACTGGCAATACTTGTACTGCTTGCTTCTAGCTGGGTTCCTTGAACGCACTTGGCACACTACGTACACATTTTAGTGTTACGATGAGTGTGCAATCGAGTAACAGGTAGAGAAGAAACTCCATTCACATTTATCCCATCAAACAAATCTAATTATTCCATAACAATATCTGAAGCCAAACTTGAATAGGAAGATCAATTCTAATAGCATAGTTTGGTGAAAAACAGGATTCTACAGAAAATCATTTTTCAACAACATGGTTCAATAGAGCTGAGGTCCCTGAAATAGTGAAAGAATTTCCTCATGTCCCAAGGAGTTCTAACATAAAACATCCAACTGCCTCTGCCACAGAAGGACTTGTAGGGAGTGTTGCCTTCATTCAACAACATTACTCTATAAACATGGGTGTCTCCAGGACTAGATTCTGTGCTCAGACAAACATGCACTGAGTACTTACCCTACACCGGGCACATTCTAAGCTCTCTACACATATCAATTCACACAATCCTTACAACAGCCTCTGTGATAGGCAATATTATTCCACCACTACCCAGCACCATCAAGTCGATTCTGATTCATAGCAACCCATAGGGTTTCCAAAGCTATAAATTTTTACAAAAGTACATTGCCTCATCTTCCTCCTGCAGAGCAGCGGGTGGGTTTGAACCACCAACCTTCTGGTTAGCAAACAAATGCCTTAACCACTGCACCACCAAAGCTCCTTAGGTACATGCTCAATTAGCAGACAAGGAAACAAAGGTGCAGAAAATAAGTAATATGGCAAATTTCATACAATTAATAAATAACAGAGTGAGTTACTGGACCAAACGAATTGGACTCCCTTTACAAACTTAGCTACTAGGCTAACACCACTTCTGCAGGTATTAATGCCCTCAGCTGTAACCTAAAAGTTGGAGGTTCAGTTCCACCCAGGGACACCTCATAAGAAAGTCCTGACAATCTGACTTTCAAAAAATCAGCCACTGAAAATCCTATGGAACACAGTTCTACTCTGACACACGTGGGCTCGCAATGACTCAGAATTGACTAAATAGCAACTGGTTTTTGGTATAGGGCATATCCAAAGTGTTCTGTGAGCAATACCATACCTATGTGATCAGGACAACTTCCTGTAGAGGGAGCATTTGAGAGGGACCTGGAAAATAGATAGGAAGGGCTTCAAAAGGGGCAGAGACTAGGACCTAGACTAGGAGTGGGGTCACAGAAAAGAACATTTACAAGAGAAACACACAGCCGTGTCCAGAGTGAGTCCCTCACCTCTGCTGCCACCCAGGTGTGTACAGAAAGGGGAGAGGAGAACAAGATGGGGCAGGAAAGACAGACCAAGGCAGAGGTCTTCTATGTCAGGCCTCAGTTTGAGCTTAAAGCACTGAGTAATAACACTGAAGGCAAACTGATGTCCACAAATAGGTGTATTTTCCCTAATCAGCCTGTGCTCTCATATTATAGAAATCATCATATTTGTGGATTCTCAAGGCTTGCTATCTGGTATACAGAGTTTCCTTGAATCCTCTCAGTTAAAATTTCTATTTGCCCTTTGGAAGGCTACTTAAAAGATTCTTCTTTACTTATAATCAGTTTTTCTTTCCCTTAAATTTGCCTGTTCAATATTTCTATTGTACATTCCAAGGGTGCTTCACAAAGTGTCATATGGCATAGTGACATTATTGCTGTTGTGTTGTTATGTGCCATTGAGTCGGACCCAACTCATAGCCACCCCTCCTTGGGTTTCTGAGGCAGTATCACTACGGAAGTAGATTGCTGCATCTGTTCTTAGTTGCCATCGAGTCAGCTCTGACTCATGATGATGTTATGTATCACAGAATAAAACATTGCATGATCTTGCACTGTCTTCAAGGGCTTCAAGCTTAGGGTACTCATCTTTCACAGGACAATGTTCTCTTGTGATCCATAGGTTTTTCACTGGCTGATTTTTGGAAGAAGATTGCTAAGTCTTTCTTCATAGTCTATCTTGATGTGGAAGCTTCACTGAAACCTATTCACCATGGGTGACATTACTGGTATTTGAATTACCGGTGTCATAGCTTCTTCCAGTATCACAGCAACATTCAAGTCACCACAGTACAACAGCTTGACAGGTGGATGGTGGGGTTGTGAATGGTCTGGATTCCAATCTTAACATTTTGCTGATAGATCTCATTCATTCATTCATTTATCATTCATTCAATTAACTTTAGTATGCTAGGACCTGTACTAGAAGAATAGAGATCAGTAAACTCCCTGGAGAAGGTAAGTCTATTAGGTAGAAAGTCCAAAATACGAACCCCAAAACATATACTAATTACAAATGAGTGCCAGAGGAAATTTAAGTAGCAAGTTAGACCAGGAAGCCTTCATGGAGATAGAGAGTTATACCTAAGAGGCCTAGACAAATGGTGGATGAGGAAAACATTATTTGCAAGGGAGTCTGAGAGCACAGAGAAGAGCTTGCGCAGGAGCACATTCTAGAAATAAGGAATCAAGCCCATATATTTATAACTTTGAGTTGAGAAGAATGATCTAAAGGCAAAGTTACTTCAGTCATTCCCTGATTCTCTCTCTGCACTCATTTCCCCTCCAGTGTTCCATCCCAACTAAGAATGAGAAAGAAACAAGAAGAAAATAGACAGTGACCTGATTGCTGATTTGCTATCTCAGCTTGCTTTCACTTCCAGGAGCTTGCCTGTTGCTCTGAGCAGTTTTCAACTTCTTTGGGTGCATATAATAAGTGTTAAATGAAAACAATGGACAGTACTGGTTTCTCTGCCAGGACTGGGCGCAGGGTGCAGCTTTGCTTGTTTTGCCCATTTAAATGGTGTGAAGTCAAATGGTAATAACCTTTCATCAGATTTCCACCTTTCATCTGAAAACTCCACAGCATATTGCAAACATCATTCCTTGCAACATCTCTGTGAAGTAGGGAGGAGATTAATACTATTACCCCATTTGAAAGCTGTAGGAACTGAGTCACAGAGAGGTCACAAAGACCTGTTCAAGGTCATGTGCCCTCAGCATGGAGTGGAATCTGAAACAAGGGCAATATTTCTGCCTTGTCATCACTGCGATAAACTCACTCATACTCTTTCTTCATTTCTCATTACACAAATCTGGTATTTGTAAAATACTTGGAAATCTTTAGTTGCCAAACATTATCTAAACTCAAGGTGTTACTATTATTATTAATTACCCTAATCTGCACAAAGGTATACTCTGTAAGCAACACTGTAGCAAGCAAATATATGATGTCCCAAAGAGGAATTACCTACCTCAAGGTGGTGTTCTAAATTTAATTGTATTAATTAACGTTTGTAAAACATTTAGCATTTCTTAGATTAAAGGGTCTAATACAAAGATACAAGGCCTTCCCATTAATTACAGATAAAAAGAGTGGGGTAATGGCTGTCTCAGATGCATTGCTGTCAACTATCCTTGCTCAGCACCCAGTCTGACCTTTTGAAGGTGACTTGGGGTGAATACTGTTCCATGTTCAGAGGAAGCTCCCTTGAAACTTCATACCAGAGTTAGTAACTTTTAACCTGAAAATCTAGATTAACAAAAAAAAAAAAAAAGGTAGACTATGACTATTAAGAATCATTTGTTGTTTTAGGTGCCGAGCCGATTTCAACTAATAGTGACCTCATGTGACAGAGCAAAATTCCCCATAGAGTGTTCTTAACTCTAATCTTTACAGGAGCAGATCACCAGATCTTTTCTTCTGCAGAGCCACTGGGTAGATTTGTACCTTTCAGTTAGTAGCTGAATGCTTAACTGTTGCATCTCCAAGGCTCCTTATTAAGAACTATGGACTATAACTTGGAAGATATTATGCTGAATGAAATAAGTCGATCACAGAGGGCAAACATTTTATTAGTTCACTATTGTAAAAAGTCAAGGAAAGGTTTATATGAGGAAGGAAACTTTCTTGGTTGGTTACCAGGGATGGGAGGAGAAGGAAGGGAAAATTCCTATATAGGTTTTTTAAAAAATACATATATATACAGATATAGATATATACCAAAGATATTTAGTGGTTACCTGGGGTTGGGGATAGGGGAACCAAAGGAGACAACAGGAAGGGATAGAAAATCCAGAAGAAAGAAAACAGGGAACCCAGGGCCAAAATAGGAAGAGTACTGACACGTTGAGGAAAATGCAACCGATGTCATGGAACACTTTATGTACAAATTATTTAATGAGGAAAAATTTCCTCTGGAAACTTCCACATAAAGCACAATACAAAATATTGAGAAAAAAGAAGAAAAAGAAAGAAAGCAAGGAGGAAAGGAAGGAAGGCAGAAAGAGAGAGAGAGAGACAGAAAGAAAGAAAGAAAAAAGAATGAATTATAGACTATTACAACCAGACTAGGTTTTGGAAGTTATTGAATTATCTTCATTAGTTCTCAGATGAAGAAAAAGTTCCATGGAGACTGTGAGAGGTGGGACTCAAACCAAGGACTTCAGTCTTACAGATTTCATACAGCACCATGTTGCCACCCAGTTTTGTCAAGAAATCAGAATAGGATTATTTTAAATAATCACTCTAGAATATTTAAAAGATTTCAATGTTTCTAGAACCCACCAATTGTGGAAAGCCATGGCTTCTCTTAAGAACTTGTTGTTGTTGTTGTTGTTAACTGCCATCGAGTCGTTTCCGACTCATAGCGACCCCATGCACAGCAGAACGAAACACTGCCCGATCCCGCACCAGCCCCACAATCCC